>NC_026003.2:6058871-6299782 GCF_000442705.2 Elaeis guineensis | reverse complement strand
TCTGTCTTATGACTTGTTTTAATTTGATTTTTCAAATCAAATCAAATCAAAATTAGATCAACCCAATTAAAATAGGTCTTAACCCAATTAAAAACCTAATTTAATCAGATTAAATTAGATTTAAATCTGATTTAATTTTTTAATCAAATTAGAAATTAGATTGACCCAAGTCCTAGTTGAACTAGGACTAGTTTTTTCTTGCACTTGGCTTATCCAATAAACCAATTGGACTTGATCCAATCAAGCCCAAAATAAATCTAATTAAATCATATTTAATTAGACTTAATTTCAGCCCATTGGTTTAATCAAATTAAGCCAATTAGCAATCGAATTGCTAATCGATCCTCCTGCAACACTTGCACTGGGTTAAATGTCAATCGTATTGATCATTTAACCCTAGAACGATTCTTAATCGTTGATCAACCATCTGATCGGATCATGAACTCTAATGTGTGTACCTCATAGGTCCGAACCTAAGCCGGTAGCATAGGAACAAATTCCTATACCAATCGAAGTGACCATCTAGCAATGGTACCCGATGACCGGATAGGTCGAATGTGTAGAACAACATCCTTAGAACCCATGCGGATATAGTTTTCATATAATTCATCCCCTTGACCAAAATGATCATAGGACACCCCAGAGCTCAACTATCAACTCTGATCAGGTTGTCCACATTGTATTTCAAAATATCAAATCCATCTGATGGATTACCCTGGCCAAGGTTTTGCTAAATTGAAATACAGCGACTCATTCTTCTCCAACTCTTGGAGTGGTCAATCCCATCTCGATCACACTCTGACTTCGCAAGTACTTGACTGTGCCCAGAAGCCTTCTGTCTCTGAATTAGAAATTCAGTTAGTCCAGTACCAAAGCACAGTGAGTTGCTTGCAAGTCACTGAGGCGATCTCAGGTCTAAGAGACACTTATACCTATATCCCATCAGAGATATTCTCGATAGTAGAATACTCTGGAGTTGGTCACGTTCAATGATGATGTACCCTTACATCTCACCTGTATGCCATACCAGTGTCTCCACACTCCTTGGTTAAGAGGACAACCAACCCATATGGCCTACAGCGACCTATGCTCGATAGAAGCTGTCGTCCTTATTAATAGCTTATCATTTGGTCGTGAACAGCTTTAAGGACTAATCGATAAATCCTCTCTTTATCGAACTTAAATAGTCCTAAGGACTTCATCATAACAACGGAGTTCATTAGAAGATGAAAGCTTATGATGAAAATACCAAATATATTTTATTTATTAACAAATCAATTACAATACTTGGTTGCTCAACCGTCAACAACTTGATGATTGGCTTTTTGGGATACATTTCCCAACAACTCCCACTTGTCCTAAAGCCACTCGGCACAGTATCTAATACCCATCTTCAACTTGTGGTTGTCGAACTCCTTTATTGCCAGGGCTTTAGTGAAGGGGTCGGCTAGGTTCTCCTTTCCGTCGATCTTCTGAAGGTCGACGTCACCTCGATCCACGATCTCTCGGATCAGGTGAAAGCGGTGCAAGATGTGCTTCGTCCGCTAATGTGCTTTGGGTTCCTTCACCGGAGCTATGGCACCAGTGCTGTCGCAGTAGAGTAGGACTGGACCATCGAGGGAGGGTGCTACTCCGAGCTCGTTGATGAATTTCCTCAGCCACAGCTTCCTTCGCGGCATCTGATGCTGCGATATACTCCGCTTCACAAATAGAGTCTGCCACAGTATGCTGCTTGGAACTCTTCCAGCAGATGGCTCCACCATTCAGAGTAAAGATATAACCCGACACGCTCCTGCTGTCATCATGGTCAGATTGGAAGCTGGAGTCTGTGAACCCCACAAGTTTCAGATCTGACTCGCCATAAACCAACCATTGGTCCTTAGTATTTCTCAAATACTTAAGGATGGCTTTAACCACTTTTCAGTGATTTTCTCTAGGATCAGATTGGTATCTACTCACTACTCCTAGTGAGTATGCCACATCTGGTCTTGTACATGTCATGGCGTACATGATAGATCCCACGGCTGAAGCATATGGGACTCTACTCATACGCTCTCTCTCTTCAGGAGTTGTCAGACAATCCTTCTTAGAGAGAGAAATTTTATGACCTATCGGTAGATAGCCCTTCTTGGAATTCTCCATGCTGAACCTCTTCAGCACAGTGTCTATGTACATAGACTGGGATAACCCAAGCATCCTTTTAGATCTATCCCTATAGATCTTCATCCCTAGGATGTAGGATGCTTCACCCAAGTCCTTCATGGAGAACTGTGATGACAACCAAACTTTTATTCCCTGTAGTACGGGGATGTCATTCCCGATTAAGAGAATGTCATCCACGTACAAGACAAGGAATACCACAACTTGACCATTTGCCCATTTATAGATGCAGGGCTCTTCTCCATTCTTAATGAAGCCATACGTTTTGATCACCTTATCAAAATACATGTTCCAACTCCGAGAAGCTTGCTTCAGTCCATAAATGGATCTCTGAAGCTTGCACACCTTGGACTCATCTGTGGATGTAAACCCTTCAGGTTGTATCATATACACCTCTTCAGTCAGCTCTCCATTCAGGAAAGCTGTTTTACATCCATCTGCCAGATCTCATAATCCAATGGGCAGCTATTGCAAGCATTATCCGAATAGATTTGAGCATTGTCACAGGAGAAAACATCTCATCATAGTCAATACCATAACGTTGACGATACCCCTTGGCAACCAGACGGGCTTTATAGGTCTCCACCTTTCCGTCTGCTCCCCTCTTCCTTTTGAAGATCCATTTACACCCAATGGGTTTAACCCTTCAGGTGGGTCAACCAATGTCCATACATCGTTGACCTTCATGGACTCCATTTCGGATTTCATGGCTTCAAGCCATTTCTCAAATCAGGTCTCTGCATAGCATCCATATAGGTGATCGGATCCTCATTATTCTCATCAAGTTCGATGGGATCACCGTCCCGGACCAAGAAACCGTAGTATCTGTCCGGCTGACACGGTACTCTACTGGATCGCCTTAATGGTGCAGGTATATTGGGCTCTGGATGTGATCTAATCATATCCGACTCAGGTTCAGCTATTGGTGTCGGTCCTTCTACCTGTTGAACTTTATCAAGTTCAACCTTAGAGGCAACGGTTCCTTCACCAAGAAACTCCTTTTCTAAAAAGATTGCCTTAAGGCTGACGAACACCTTTTGTTCATCAGCATGGTAGAAAAAATATCCTTTTGTCTCTTTGGGGTACCCTATGAATGAGCATTTGTCAAACCTAGGTCCAAGTTTGTCTGTGACTAATCGTTTGACATAGGCCGGGCACCCCCAGACCCTAAGGTGTGAAAGTGCTGGCTTACGCCCTGTCCATATCTCATATGGAGTCTTAATTACAGACTTACTTGAAACCTATTTAACAGATAACAGGCCGATTCGAGTGCATATCCCCAGAAGGATATCGCAAGCTAGCAAAACCATCATGGATCGGACCATGTCTAACAAGTCCGATTCCTCCTTTCAAACACACCATTATGCTGTGGTGTTCCTGGAGGAGTCCATTGGGAGAGAATCCCATTCTCTCCTAGATATGTGAGAAACTCACTAGAAAGGTATTCTCCTCCTCGATCAGATCGAAGAGTTTTAATACTCTTTCAGTTTATTTTTCTACTTCACTTCAGAATCGTTTGAACATTTCAAATGAATCCGACTTATGTTTCATCAGATAGACATATCCATATGGGATAGGTCATCCGTGAAAGTTATGAAGTAGAAATATCCACCTCTAGCACTGGTGCTCATGGGCCCCATACATCAGTATGTACTAGGCCAAGAGCTCAGTAGCTCTCTCACCTTTTCCAGTAAAAGGTGACTTGGTCATTTTATCAAGAAGACATGACTCACAGGTTGGAAGTGATTCACAATCACTAACTTCGAGGATTCTCTCTTGAGTCAACCTGTTTATTCTGTTCTTGTTTATATGACCTAGCCTACAGTGCCATAAGTAGATATCTGACACACTATCTAATCTAGGGTGCTTGCCAGTAGAATAGACTCTTATCAGGCTTGACCTTTTTGGTCTGGCTCTGCACTGATGTCCTAGCCTGAACTTGCACCTTCTTTACTTTCTTCTTCTTGTTCTTCTTCCCTTTCTTAAAAGTCAAGAACCAGAAGACGAACCTCCCACTAATTCACCGACTCCTTGTGAAGTTGGTGATCCTTCTCAAAGTTCTGAAGCAACCCCAGTAACCCGTGGTAGTTCTCTTCAGGCTTTGTCATTCTATAATGAGTGAGGAATGGGAGATAAGACTTGGGCAGCGAGTTCAGTATTGCATCTTTCCCAAGCTGCTCATGCAAGGAAAAGTCGAGCTTGCTCAATCATTCCATCAGCTCGATCATGTACAATACATGATCAGTGACAGAGCACCATCCCGCATTTTGGCATTGAAGATGGCACAACTAGTCTTGTGCCTCTCCACATCATCGGGTGTGCCAAAGGCATCCTCCAACACTTGAAGCTTGTCCTTTGGCTGAGTCGTCTCGAATCTGCGACTGAACTCGTCGCTCATGATAGCCAGCATGATACAGTGCACCGTGTTCGATCACTGAGCCACTTCTGATAAGTGTCTCTGATTGTTCCACGTGCATTGACAGCTGGCTCCTCAGGTGCAGGATCTATTATCACATATAGGATCCGTTCATGCTCCAGGACTATCTTCAACTTTGGTACCAGCTACCGAAGTTGGATCCCACCAACTTATCATTGTCCAACAATGATCGGAGCGATAGGGAAGTGGCCATATTTGCACAAAGGAGAACCATAACCTAATTAGTAATTGATTCATTAAACCTAAAGATTTGGACTTTAATCAAAAGGTTTCTCCCACTATTTTATTCGAATTGGTAGCCTCTACCTCCAACTCGAGGAATTACCCTAATTCTTAGCGGGTACTAGAATCCACTTAGACTGCACACAAGCCCAACTTTGGTTGGTCAACCCATGTACATCTAAGGGTAGGTTCATAACCAATTGTTTCTCTAAACAATTTCTAGTAATTTTAATTTTGCCCCAGAAATCTAATTAGTAGGCTTTGGCCTCCACTGTAAGGATCCAGTTAGGTCCAACCATTAACATGATCATACTTGGTGTATCTAACCAACGAATGATTAAGCCCAACTTTGGTTGGCTCACCTAACCACCATTAGAGAGACACTTCCAAGTCATCATATGATGAGTGATAATTCCATTAGTCAACAAGCACCAGGCCTTTGGGTCTGCAATGATTATTGAGTTAATGGACTCATTATCAAACACCTTAATGGGAGGCTATGACTCAGTTATCTCCATAACTTTATCATTTTAAGGACCTAATAATTTTAGAAGATTTAAATAATTTAGAGGATGAGGTTAGATGAACCAGCTTATCATGATCCTCCCACTGGCTTCACCAAGTCAGCTTAAGGGAGACCAGGGCTGGTCTAGGAGCACCTAAATCAGTCACACTGATTTACCTAGCTGACATGGGTCAGCTCGAATAGTCAAGTGATCCGATCAAAATATAATTTCACCAAGAGGCCAGGTAAGTTCGATCAGTGGGAGGGTCTGCCAAAGTTGCCTTAGACACCATCAGAAATGGCCAGGTAAGCGGGCTCCCAATTAAAAACCACCGGTCTGGTTTACCTTAGACACCAACTGGTTTAATTAGTTTCGATTAGATCAACCTAACAGTTCGTGCTAGACCGCTTAGCCAAGAATCAAGTCCATTTGGTTCTCGTTAAAGACATGGACTTGACCAACTACAACTATTGTAATTGATCTAGAGAATCCTTGACCTAATCTAAGACAACAATTGATTAGATTTAGTCAATTCTCTAATTAAGTCCATCTTTAATCTAACCATAGGTCTAACCCAATTAATGGACCTAATTCCCACTAACCCATTAACCCAATGTGTTATGATTTGTGTCTTAGGTTCTTCAATTCACAATCCTAGAACCTAATCAAACAACTTCTTAATTCTTAATTAAGTTTTGGGCTGAGGGTTGGGTTCGGCTTTTCAAAAAATAATTTTTATATTTGTAAAACAATTTTACAATATGATTCTACCAACCATATTGCATGTTTGATTCATAATCAAGATGCAAGTGAAATAAACATGAAACTACTTTAGATCTAATCTAAACAGGTTCATGTAATTGAAACAATTTCAACTTTAAACAATTTCTTTGCACAAAAATTATTAACAAAGAGATTTTATTTCAGATTTAAACATCTTTTAAATCTAATAAATCATAAATTTAATCTAGATCATATCTAATAAATTTATGATTAAAGATAGATCTACACAAACTAGGACAACCTTTGCACTGTAAGGGGTAAACCTTACAGCAGGACAACCTTGCAGTTTGTGATTGATCTAAAATTTTAATTTCAGATTTAATAATCAAATTATAAATTAGATCTAATCTAAAAAATAATCTAAGCATGTATAAATAATCATGTAATAAAGAACCTGGCTCTGATACCAATTGAAGGAACCAGATATAGGGTTTCAGGGTTAGATCTTGAAAAAGAGGGTTAGATCTTGAAACTTTTTCAAGATCATACAGCGGAAGACTAAAATAAATCAAAATTTATTTTGTAAGATCAGAAAATCCCTAGATCTAAGATCCTATTACATGATTATTATATGGTATTAAATCAAAAATTAAAATATATAAATATAGCATGAACTACATGTTGATCATATCAACATGTTTCTATACTACATCTAATGTATGTATTAAACAATAGATCAGATCTATTACCTTGCAAGTTAGATGTTCTAACCTTGCTGATCTGGGCTTGAGGATGATGTTGCAAGCCGCACATGCGTCCGACCTTAGGAGTCGTCCACACGAGCCCATGAATCTTGATCAGAAGTCCTGCTTCAGGAAATCAGCACAGTATGCTAGTACTGCGCTGATCCTTCTTTGATGGTTGATCAGGTGCCTCCTTCTTCTTATTTGGACTCTTCCAAAGATGGAAAGTAGAAGGAGGAGTTTCAGATCTGAGACGCTCTCAGGAAACTCAAGATGGAGGGAGGAAAGATGTGAAAACAAAAACCCAAGAAGAAGACCCTCTTCTTCTTCACGTTTTTCTCTCTAGACACCCAAACTTGCGTCTTTTATATCTCCACGACCCAAAGGTATTTCTCTCTGATTTTTGGATGACACAAAGGTCTCTCAAATATCTAATTTTCCTAAAATTTCATAAAGAAAATCATCTTATACAGAGAGATATGATAGAGTCCTTTCTAGGTCAAACACCTAGTCAAGGCTTATCCAAACATGGCAAGTTAAGGGACGCCCAACTCTTGAGCACTTCCTTCATATTTTCGTGTATGGATCAACAGAAAAGGGTGCACAATGTATACCCTAAAAACCATGAAAATTTTAAAAAAAAATTGGATAAATTCGGTGCAAAATTGAAAGAGTTTTGGATTTCTAAAACTCTATCTCATAGAATTCGAAATCCAAACTTATTCCTTTTAGATTTGATCCAAACCACCTTCCATGTAAGAAAGAAGAGAGGAGACCTTTTGTGAACGTGGGAGAGATCTGAGATAGGGCTTTTGTCGTACAAAATAAGTGAAGATTGACGTTGAATAAGAGAGAGGGCGTGGAGAAGGCTTATGTGGCGCAAGGTGGAATCCTAGTCTTACTAGGATTCTGTCTTATGACTTGTTTTAATTTGGTTTCCCAAACCAAATCAAATCAAAATTAGATCAACCCAATTAAAATAGGTCTTAACCCAATTAAGAACCTAATTTAATCAGATTAAATTAGATTTAAATCTGATTTAATTTTTTAATCAAATTAAAAATTAGATTGACCCAAGTCCTAGTTGAACTAGGACTAGTTTTTTCTTGCACTTGGCTTATCCAATAAACCAATTGGACTTGATCCAATCAAGCTCAAAATAAATCTAATTAAATCATATTTAATTAGACTTAATTTCAGCCTATTGGCTTAATCAAATTAAGCCAATTAGCAATCGAATTGCTAATCGATCCTCCTGCAACACTTGCACTGGGTTAAATGTCAATCGTATTGATCATTTAACCCTAGAACGATTCTTAATTGTTGATCAACCATCTGATTGGATCATGAACTCTAATGTATGTGACCTCATAGGTCCGAACCTAAGCCGGTAGCATAGGAACAAATTCCTATACCAATCGAAGTGACCATCTAGCAATGGTACCCGATGACCGGATAGGTCGAATGTGTAGAACAACATCCTTAGAACCCATGCGGATATAGTTTTCATATAATTCATCCCATTGACCAAAATGATCATAGGACACCCCTGAGCTCAACTGTCAACTCTGATCAGGTTGTCCACATTGTATTTCAAAATATCAAATCCATCTGATGGATTACCCTGGCCAAGGTTTTGCTAAATTGAAATACAGCGACTCATTCTTCTCCAACTCTTGGAGTGGTCAATCCCATCTCGATCACACTCTGACTTCGCAAGTACTTGACTGTGCCCATAAGCCTTCCGTCCCTAAATTAGAAATTCAGTTAGTCCAGTACCAAAGCACAGTGAGTTGCTTGCAAGTCACTGAGGCGATCTCAGGTCTAAGGGACACTTATACCTATATCCCATCAGAGATATTCTCGATAGTAGAATACTCTGGAGTTGGTCACGTTCAATGATGATGTACCCTTACATCTCACCTGTATGCCATACCAGTGTCTCCACACTCCTTGGTTAAGAGGACAACCAACCCATATGGCCTACAGCGACCTATGCTCGATAGAAGCTGTCGTCCTTATTAACAGCTTATCATTTGGTCGTGAACAGTTTTAAGGACTAATCGATAAATCCTCTCTTTATCGAACTTAAATAGTCCTAAGGACTTCATCATAACAACGGAGTTCATTAGAAGATGAAAGCTTACGATGAAAATGCCAAATATATTTTATTTATTAACAAATCAATTACAATACTTGGTTGCTCAACCGTCAACAGCTTGACGATTGGCTTTTTGGGACACATTTCCCAACAGATCTAAGTCGTGATTAAGGTCTATAAAAGCCCTGTGCATGAAACAGAGAGGTAAGTGGTTCGGGTTTCTCGTCGTACAGTGCCGTACGAACCCGAGAAGAGAGAGAGGTAGAAGCATTGCTGTGAGAGAAGGAGCAAGGCTCCTGGACAGCGGTCGCCAGACTCTTCAGGGGTTCAGGGGGTCTCCAAGAGAGAAAGAGAGCTTTTGTGAGGGGAACTTCAGATGAGAGAGAATTGGGTGAACAAGGATTGAGGGTGAGGTCTCCTCTTGTAAAATTTCTTTTTCATAGTGAAGTTTGCATGCCCCGTGGAGGCGAGCCCTTTTGTGGCTGATCCACGTATTTTGATTGTTTTCTTTTTATTTTGTTTCTTCTTTCTTCCTGCTGCATCGCGTGGTACTGAAAAGATCTTGGGAGTTGGTGTCCTGGTCAGACATCCACCCAACAAGTGGTATCAGAGCAAGGCGGTACAAGAACGCAGATTGCAGTGGTGGTGAGCAAGACTGAAGATGGAGAAAATAGGAACAATCAAGATGGAGATCAACAAGTTCGATGGTAAGAGCAATTTCTTCTTGTGGCAGGCAAGGATGAAGGACGTGCTCATCCAACAGGGGTTGATTGATGCTCTCTTGTGCGATGAGAAGCCAACCACCATGGAGATACAGGATTGGAAACGGCTACAGATGCAGGTGGTGAGTACCATCCGCATGTACCTGACGGATGAGGTGGTGATCCATGTGCTGAGCGAGACTTCTCCGACGGCGCTGTGGTCGAAGCTCGAGTAGTTGTACATGGCGAAGTCTCTCACCAGCACTCTTTTCCTTTGGAGGCAGTTTTACCAACTGCGGATGACTGAGGGACAGAGCGTGCAGGAGCATTTGAGCCACTTTCAGAAGATCCTCACCGACCTCCTCAGCATTAGTGAGAATGTTGAGGTGAAGATCAGGGCGCTGGTTTTGCTGGCGTCGCTTCCCCCTTCGTACGAATTCTTGGTGTCTGCTCTTCTAGTGGGGAAGAGCACTATCAAGATGGATGAGGTCACCACGGCGATACTCCAGAATGAGGTTCTCAGGAGGGAGAACCCAGCTTCGAGCTCAGGTGGCGGTAGCTCAGCTTTGGTGGCTTCTGGAGGAGCAGGAGGCGGTAGACGGAGCGACAGGAGATTGCAACGAGAGCGGTTTAAGTCCAGGAGGGACTTGAGCAAAACCAGGTGTTACCAGTGTGAGGAGTTGGGGCATCTAGCCAGAGATTGCCCTCAACTGAAAAATCGGACGGTGGCTGCTGTAGCGACGGCCGGCAGCGATTCAGATGGAGATGTCCTGGAGATATCTGACGAGGTATCTACTTCTTCCCAGCAGTGGATATTAGATTCTGCATGCCCCTATCATGTGTGTTGCAGAGAGGAGCAGTTTGACTCCCTGGAGAACAGTGAGGGCACTGTATATCTGCCGGATGGATCGAGCTGTGCGATCAGAGGCATTGGGACGGTCAGCTGGAGGACACATGACGGTGCAGTGAGGAGATTGGGGGAGGTCCGATACATACCCGATTTCAGATTGAATCTTATCTCACTTAGCAGACTGGATTCGAGAGGCTACAGGATGGTAGCTGGTGAAGGAATCCTGAGGGTGCTACACGGCGATAGGATTGTACTGGAGGGAAAGAAGAGGAGCAGAGGACATTATTACCTGGCAGGGAGCCCAGTGCAAGGTGGAGCTTCGGGAGCTAGATGGAGCCCAGAGCGAGGTGGAGCTCCAAGAGGTGGATCGGGCACGAGACAGGAGACTCGGGAGGACAAGAGGCGACGTCGCAAGGTGAGATTCCTATTGCCGCAGGACGATGCCCCGAGCAGGTCTCTGGTCAGGAGGAGCACAGCGTACGACGGAGATGAGATCGAGCAGCCTGGCTCGACTCCCATGTTTGCCCATCCATGATCAGCAGACGATTGCCCCAAGGCATGGGGGCGAGGAGATCCAGAAGCTCTCGGAGTTTGGAGGAGGCCGAATATCGAGTCGAGGTGGAGATTGTTAGGATCTGACGCCTTGAGATTCAATCCACATTGAGCCCACAACGAGGTTCGCGGTGAAAAATGGAGTCCAACGAGACCAAGATCACCTGAAACGGAGCTCGAATGGAGGGGATACGAGCTTTTGAAGTCGGCATGAGAATCGAGGCGGCGGAGGACCGTTGGCGACCGACGGTGGGCGGCAGCGGCGCGCGGGACGCGCGACCCAGGCCCACGCGGGACGCGCGACCCAGGCCCGCCACCCTTTGCCCCGGTCCACCATGGACCGGGCGGTCCACGGCGGGGCCTGTGGACCGCGTGGGCATTTCCCACGCGTTTCTCGCGGTCCACGGTACTATTCTGTGGATCGGAGCGCGATCCGACGGCATGGGTGGCTCCCGATCTTGATCGGACGGTCTGGGACGTGATTTGGGTTGATTAAGGAGTCCTAATCATGATCTAAGTCGTGATTAAGGTCTATAAAAGCCCTGTGCATGAAACAGAGAGGTAAGTGGTTCGGGTTTCTCGCCGTACAGCGCCGTACGAACCCGAGAAGAGAGAGAGGCGGAAGCGTTGCTGTGAGAGAAGGAGCAGGGCTCCTGGACAGCGATCGCCAGACTCTTCAAGGGTTCAGGGGGTCTCCAAGAGAGAAAGAGAGCTTTTGTGAGGGGAACTTCAGATGAGAGAGAATTGGGTGAACAAGGGTTGAGGGTGAGGTCTCCTCTTGTAAAATTTTTTTTTCATAGTGAAGTTTGCATGTCCCGTGGAGGCGAGCCCTTTTGTGGCTGATCCACGTATTTTGATTATTTTCTTTTTGTTTTGTTTCTTCTTTCTTCCTGCTACATCGCGTGGTACTGAAAAGATCTTGGGAGTTGGTGTCCTGGCCAGACATCCACCCAACATAAAATTTATCCATATCTCTCATGATATCTTTTATACATTTTAGAATTGACTGAGTTATTAGGCATTGAATGATGAAGATATTGAAAATAAGAATGAATATTTTAGATACAGCATAAAATATCTACTTTACTGATTGATAAAAAATAATTTAATCAGAATACATAATTTTTTTTAATTTTATAAATAAATATTATTTATAATAAAATAATTTATTCAAAAAATAAATAAATTGATCAATAAAAAATTTGATCAATTTTTTTATAATATTTATTTATTAAAAAAAAAAAAAAAAAAGACTCCTAAAGAATCTAACTAGAATTTGTTATCTTGCTATAGCCTCCATTGCCACAGATGCTTGGGAGGGGGGGTGGGTGCGTTGTGTCTTTTTTTTTTTTTTTAGGCTCTAGAATTTGTATACCGGTTGCAATGTGCTCCCTGACTCTGCAATATTGTGCAGAATCAAAGCGCCGATATATGCGCCTCTTTTCTTTTGGGAAAAGCTAGTGTCATGGGACATTTTAGCAAAAGGCTTGATAGGTGTACTTAGACATCCATAATGAAATAAAAGGAAGCATCTTATTTATCTGATAAAACATATGCCAAAACTAGTTAAGCAAGTTTAACTTTATTTCGTAGATTAATGAAAAATATCGACAAGATCGATGAGACGTTAATTGAATACTGCTTACCTTTTGCTTCACACTAATCAAACTGTGTACCTTGGACGGTAGGGAGCATATCTAGTGTTTGAGCAAAGCATTAAAGCAAAAAAACTAAGCCATTTCAGTCAAATGAATAAGCCTATTTTTGAAGCATCTCAACTTTGTTACATGAGGAAAACCAGGAGCACTTTTAACATCAAAACATAACCCGGGCATTTTTAACATGTGTTCTACTGTTTCTTCTTCTTCTTTTAAAAAAATAAAAGTCATGTAAGAGAAAAATTTTTAACTGCATTTGAACGCAAACGAAATTTTCTGAGATTCGGTATTTCAAGTATATCAGCAGCTTATGTTTATATCCTGTTGTTAATCGACAATTGGTATGGACATGAAGCCATTGCCAAGCCCTCAGGACTAACAATTAAGTTTAACCTGCACTCAGTTACAAAGACATATCCGTACATCTACCATGTGCGATCCACTAAACATACCCATCCCTGTTTCAAGAAAACGCCCCATGGAGAGATACGAGCCATCAGATTTGTAAACTATCATACTTTAAGATAAGTTCGGAGCAGACCCTAAGTATTGCAATTTCAAGATAATAAAAGTACTAAACAAATCCATCCAAAGATGTTAAGCACGATGATATCTTAGGTGGCCACTTGAGCTAGAAATTTAATTACTATATTCGATGTAAAGTCTGTAAGTATTTATCAAGATAACATATGGACCATACGCTCTAACCAACCTTGTATTTTTGATTATATTTTTGAAAAAAATATAAAGAAATAGAAAAATATAATTTGACGGTTGTGATACAAATATAGGTTGGATTGAGATCCAATCAGACGGTTGTGACGAGAGACATGGAAAAAAGAAAGCACCATAATTTTCCAATGAGAGGTGGTTGGGGTTCTCTGCTGGAAATTTCATGGAACACAAACATATGGCGTGGTGGTCTTAATTCAAAAAATCCAAGGTTGTGTGGAACACGTTTTGCTCTGAATGTTAGATTCATTGGAAAGAAGCAAACTTGAATTCTAAAGCGGGGACCACGTATTACCATACCACATGGGTCACAACTGATTCAAGTTCAGCCAACCAGAAGGAAGCATGGTTCTTGGTACCATTTAATTCACGAAGGTGTTTACAATCACATTCTTGACTGCTCACCTGCTATTCCTCCAAGTCATGGCACCATGCGCATCTTGCCTGAAATTGGCTAGAAACATCCTTGTCTCTGCACCTGTTTTAAACTATGAAAACCAAAATATAGGTTACATCCCATGCAAGACCATGTATGCTACTTAAGTTCACACTCAATTTAAAAAAATAAAAATAAAAATAAAAATATGTTACATGTGGTTGGATGTTGCCATGGCTGCACCACCGTGGGCCACAACTCCAATCATCTACTCTAGACAAAAATCCTACGGGGGAAGAAGAAGACGGGATCCATAATCCCCTGTTCTCTCTAATCGAAGGAAGAAGAAGGGAGAGAAAAAAATGAAAAGAAAAAGAAAAAAAAAGAAAAAAAGAAGAAAGGAAAAAAAAGAGAAAAAGAAGGAAGAAAGAAAAAAAAAGAGAAGAAGTTGGAGCCTCAATTTGAACCATTTAAATGTAACCCACATGGTTTTATGTTGAAGTGCGGGTTAATTGGATGCTTGACTATAGGGTTTCTACTTACTAGCTATACTAATTTTATAATAATTTCAATACTTAAAATCTATATCCGTTTAATTTTGCACATGTAATATTGCGATAGAAGGTCTTTATGATTGATCGGATCATGGGACGATAATCTATTACCCATATTGGCATACCAATCAGCAGACGATCATCTTCCTCAGGCACGATGTTCATGTGAGTAGCCATATAGTGTTCTAATTTGGCAATTGGAGCAAGTTAGAGAGGTTACATGAAATGAATGATGGCAGGGGGCATCCAGGCAGTCATACAACAAAATTCTCTTATGGGTGGTACAGTGGATCAGTGTGACTTATTAAAAGAATGGGTGGAATACATGGAGATTTAGCACCGGTGTAGGTTTGAAGAATTTTTTGTGTAACTAGAGCCCTAATCATTTTTGTATGTATTAGACCAGATCCAAATTATATTTGACATGTCCTTTTAGAGCTGTTTGCTGGATGAAAAATGCCAAGGAGTCCTAATCTGTTACCTAAATTCTCTCCAGAGTTGGCTTGTCACGTGGCACAAGAAGAATAGTGTTTTGCAACCTAAATTAGGACCGAAACCGAACTAGATACAGATCAGATACCAGCATATCCATATTCATATTTATTTTGTCTGACGAATACAAATACGGATATGGATATTATTCGGATACAAAAATTCGTATGCATATTTATTTTAAACAGATATGGATACAATTCAGATACTAAAAATATGGATACAACAAGAAGTATAACTTACATAATTACAGAATCAAAGATATTATTAAATAAATGATAAATCAAGTTAATAATATATTTACATGATTATATATTTTTATTAAAATTTAATAAATATTATATAAAATTATATAGGATTATATATAAATTTGGATATTCGGATACGGATTGGATAGTTGTCTATCTATATCCATGTTCATTTTTCTCTGACGAATATGGATACGGATACGGATATTAGTTTAATCTTCAAATTTATATCTATATCTAAATTGATTCGGATACAAAAATAGATCTAGATCCATACCACTTTCACTCCTAACCTAAAACCTTTTAAATTAGGTATCATCTAGGGTTACCATGCAGCAAAATTAATTAAAATGTCTGCTAGGTTATGATCCAATGTACTAGAATTTGAGAATAAAAGATGAGTGGCTCAGTTTTCTCCGGCCACTCTTAATCTCGTGGACGACCTTGTTTGGCGAGCGAATAGGAAGCTCTTTCGACATTTATTGTGGCTGAGACTGGTCCTGGTCGATGGTCCAATTATGGATTGGGCCAGCTTGCTGAAATGGCATCCACACTGGCCATTTGAATGATCTATTTCTTTTTCACATGTGCCTCCCAAGTGTCCTACACCTCGCATATTTTTTTTGCTTGGAATCTTCAAGGTGTTCTTCTTATTTTTTGAAAAGCTGGGAAGAAGTCACTGGCATGACATTGTAGTTCACTTTTGTTAACTTCAAAATAAATGTGGGAAGAGAGACCAACATGGCCAAACAATCCAACATATATCCAGCAGAAATGAGGCACCACAGAATCAATAGAGTCATTTGATCCATCTTATATCTACATTATGTTCGACTTGCATTATGTATGGCGACAAGGGTCGTTTCTTTTGTGTGAAAAAAAAAAAGATTCACCTTACCATGCATGAATCAACTTGGATTGCATTATGATTACTTCAAGCCCTATACAAATGGACGAATAAAAGAGTATTCATAGTACTTCAAGATTCAATACGAAATGCAATCCAATAGCCGATATTGTAAAATAAAATCAATCATTCTTTTATGCAAAAAATATAATCTGAATCCCATGTATAGTCATGACAAATCAATTGATTCTATTTTTAAGGCCCCAACGAAGGGCTGCTTCCCTACATGTACATTAGTGCCTCCCACAAGGTTAAGATTGGGTTTGCCTCCCTCAATTGTTAGAATACTATTCTTGTTTTGAGCAAAATAGATTAGATACATTATCGAAGAAAAATACAAACTCAAGTTATCGTAATTATTTTATTTTTACAATGATGTGAACACCAGAGACCTTGACCAAACATTTACAATGAGCATCCAACAACGAATTAGTAAACCATTACACCCAACCACCTTCCACTCGGTCCCCCATCTATAAATTGAAGCTCCTCCATCTCTGAGCTCGCCACCCACGCAGAGCTCAAGTCCTCTCCGCCTCCTTCCTTCCCTTTCTACTGTAATTCCCTCCCTCCTTCTTGGACTCCGGTAGTAATGGCGTCGTCGCTAACCTTCAAGGTTCGCCGGCACGAGCCCGTGCTCGTTGCTCCGGCGGAGCCGACCCCATACGAGTTCAAGCGGCTCTCCGACATCGACGACCAAGAAGGCCTCCGCTTCCAAATCCCAGTGATCCAATTCTACCGCAACGATCCCTCCATGGCAGGGCGAGACCCTGCGAGGGTCATCCGCGAGGCCCTCGCCAAGACCCTCGTCCACTACTACCCCTTCGCCGGCCGGCTCAGGGAGGGGGCCCGCCGGAAGCTCGTGGTGGAGTGCACCGGCGAGGGGGTGCTATTCATCGAGGCGGATGCCGACGTCCGTCTCGAGCAGTTTGGCGATGCTCTGCAGCCGCCGTTCCCGTGCCTCGAGGAGCTCCTCTACAACGTTGAGGGCTCCGGAGAGGTGCTTAACTCCCCCCTCTTGTTGATTCAGGTAATTATTCTACAAATGATTCCTCATTTATTTATTTTTTTTGGTGACAGAAAAAGGCTACAGGTGATTAGCTCTGCTATATATATTCTTAACAGTAATAGCAAAAGAGTTGTAGATTACCAATAATTTAAACTAAAGTGAAAATATAGATTAAAAGTCTAGAAGAGTTGCAAGGAAAATTCTGTTGCTTGATTTGGCTAAATTGTTCCAAGAAAACCTTTGGAATTTCCTGTTAGGATGCATACTGCAGGAGTTATATATTTTTAAATACGTTCGGATTCTCTGCTGTGCACCGCATGATGCAGTGCACAAGGTATCGTTCATCATGCAATGGATAATCACATATGGATACACGTCTGTTGTGTGCGGCTGTCTATCGTGCGGTGGACGGAACGCGTCGTGCATCGCATAGTGTGATGTATAGTATAGGATCTGTGTGATTTTTAGATGGTCATCATATCATCGGATTGTAGAGATGGATAGTTACCAACAAAATATGATGTACAACTGATAAAATATATGGTACATAATATCCATCTTGATTGATAATTGTCGGTTGATATGATGTCATCGGAGATATATCTTTATTTTTTGGTAATATATTTAATATATGATAAAAAATTTAATTTTTTTAAAAAAAATATATTTTACACTACATGCATCACAGCAGTGGTATGAATAAACCAAAATAGGAAGAACAAGATGGCAATCCGATAGGAGTGCATGATACACATAGGGGTCGCAACCATCACATGGTGCACAGTTCAGGATGTAATTTCCCTATTGATGGGCGCACAGATCTGAATGGAATAACTCTCTGCCAAAAGCCAAGCTACTTTGCATAAGCATGGAAAACGTTTCGCGTGAGGCACAGAATCTACAACCACACATGAATGATCGTGAGTTTGGCAGGTGGCAGCTTTCATCGTCGCTGCACATCGTACGTAGCACCAATAAATTATATATTCTCTTATCATATCACAATTTTTTGGTGCAGAAAGCAAATTATTCTTACCCTTGCTCTAAGGTCTTTGGGTTATAAAATATCTTAGGACCCGTTTAATTGGAGATAACCCAATATAAAAAAATAAATGTCATGCCATATTACTATATTTTTGATACAAAAAATGGATGAAAGATATAGTAAAATAAATAATAGATTCCATATTTATTTTTTTAAGTAAATAAAAGAGTTAGAATATCTTAGGCCGTAATAAATTTCTTAACTCCATCACACATGATTAAAGATATCTTCTGACATGATCAGGACTATCGGATCCCTAACAAGGTTGCAATTAATTATTTTTTTTTTTGCAGGTGACTCGGTTGCAGTGCGGTGGGTTCATCTTTGCCATCCGGCTCAACCACACCATGTCCGATGCGCAGGGTCTGGTCCAGTTCATGAACACGGTGGCCGAGTTCGCCCGCGGCCGGCCTGCCCCCACCGTTTCCCCCGTCTGGAAACGTGAGATCCTGGATGCACGTTTCCCACCGCAGCCCACCTTTGCCCACCGCGAGTACGACGAGGTCCCGGACACCAAGGGCACGATCATCCCGTTGGACGACATGGCTCACAGATCGTTCTTCTTCGGCCCCGCCGAGATAGCTGCCCTCCGGGAACGCGTCCCCCCTCATCTCCGCAGGAGCTCCACCTTCGAGGTCCTCACGGCGTGCCTCTGGAAGTGCCGCACCGTGGCTCTCTCCCCCGATCCCGAAGAGGAGGTCCGCATGATCTGCATCGTGAACGCCCGCGGCAAGCACGCGAGCCAGATCCCGAAGGGCTACTACGGGAACGCGTTCGCGCTTCCCGTGGCGGTGTCCGCGGCGGGGAAACTATGCGGGAATCCGCTGGGGTACGCGCTGGAGCGGGTGAAGAAGGCGAAAGGCGAGGTGAACGAGGAGTACGTGAAGTCGACGGCGGACCTGATGGTGCTGAGAGGGCGTCCGCACTTCACGGTGGTGCGGTCGTATTTGGTGTCGGACGTGACCAAGGCCGGGTTCGGAGACGTGGACTTCGGGTGGGGGAAGGCGGTGTACGGTGGGCCAGCCAAGGGAGGGGTGGGGGCCATCCCAGGGGTGGCCAGCTTCTACATCCCTTTCAAGAACGCCAAGGGGGAGGATGGGATCGTGGTTCCCATTTGCCTGCCTGCTCCGGCCATGGAGAGGTTTGTGGCCGAGATCGAGGGGCTGATGAAGGAGCCTGCCGCAGAGGAGAACATGGAAAGAACCACCTCACGCCACATTATGTCTGCACTCTGAGAAACACATTGGTTTGCATGGGACCAAGAGTAGCAGCAGCATCCTCCTGCCGGTTGCTGGATTGCACCCATCCATGTTCTTGTTTGCTTGTCTATCTTGGATACATGCATCGTTTTTCTTAATTTAGTTCCAGTCATGGACTTCTCCATGGTTCATGCCAATGTTGTAACTAGCAATGTGAATTTATGGTGCTCGATTTCTTATAGAATCTCATATAGTGGAGGATTTCTCGGCAACTACTATGGTTGCTGCTGTCAAATTCCATGTCGATCAGGTTGGACTTGATCTTTCAGGAAGGAAACGAGGTGAAAGAATCCTCGGACCAAGACGCTGTGGAAGGATCCTCGATTGGATATGAGGTACTGAAGGAGATTTGTTCTAATTACTGAAACTGAACCTGCAGGGTATTCTAATGGAGATCCTCTGATACTCAAATTAGTAGAAAATTGAAGAACAGTGAGAAAGAGAGAGAACCGGTGGAGCTTCTTATGGCTCTTGAAAACTTATCAGGGATCCCCTTTCCATTTATTTGCAGAGGACGAATAAGAGTCACATACGTCGGGGCATTGGCCGTTTATGGAAAATATGCACGGTCGCACTAGTCAAATTGAGACGACCTATTGAACTGAAACCATACTTCTTGGATTTCATTAGATCGGCCGTATTCGGCGCTTGCTCATCTCAACTGAACTATAACCAAGGATCAGAGCAATCAAGGCCGGGGTGGAGGCCCACAACAACTACTACTCCAACGACGAAATGGGGAGAGCCTGATCTGTGTGACTAACAAGGTATCAAAGTTGTGGGTTTGTGCTTCAGCTTTGGATGCTTCGCTTTAAACTAGTTCCTGATTTCCTATAAGAAGCACATACAAAGGCATGCAGAACAAAATGCAAAGAGAGAGAATAATAAAACAGAAACGTACAGGGATGGCTCGAGGCTATGATGGTAAGATGGGAACCCTTAACGATAGGGGTGTAGAAAGCAAGCCTGAGATCTATGTGAAAAAATTGCTTGGCAAATACTTCTTTTCTGTAAGCAGTTGTTCTACGTGCATATCCCCTCATGGTAGATGTTATTTTGGTCCCCATAACCAAGGAATTTATCTGATTATAACAGTCTTTACAATCATTGTACCATCCAACCACATAATTTTGGCATTCAGGGTGAAGTTTCAATCCTCTTAATGTGAAGAAAATTCAAGGGCTTTTAAGACACATGGAAAGGAATCCAATTAGAACTAAAACTGTCTACTAGTTTCAACTACCACTTGTTACTTTCTGGGATCACAAAGAAATGACAAAGGGAAAGCATTACTTGTCTTAAGCCAGATGGTCCAACATCTTATCTTATGATCAATACAGAGGCAGCTTAAAGCATGACTAGAAGAATCAGCATAACAAGAAAAATGCACCAGCTGCTTGAATTCATAGTTCAGATCAAAAATTAAAAATTCTCAAATAAACTAAAGTTCCTATACATCATGGGAAAAAAATAAACAACCATTTTAACAAAACAAACCAGAATACTGGAACCTAGATGTATAAGAAAGGACAGGAGGAATTGGGGTATTTACCCATTATCATTGTATTTTCTCCTGTAGCCACCAGTATCTCAATCTAAGTTGCATCGTCTTTGCTAAGACAAGATCAATTAAATTGTGGATGCTCCCAGAATCAAATTTTTGATTGGCTGATCAACCCCATCATCAGCTTTGTTCTAGAGGATAGCCCACCAACAGTGGCATGTATAGAATATTTGGTGATGAAGGTACTTGAGACATTCTATTCTCTTGATGTTCTTCCAGTTCCTCATATATACATCTGATCATCCTTTATTAAAAATAATTGCTCTGTTCTGCAACAGTGACTCAGAACAAATTTCTCATCATAGTTGTAACAAAGCCCATTGATCGGTAAAATGTGCACAAAATATGTGAATAGAGACTTCCATGTCTGACTGATATTCTAGATGTGCCAGTCCTGGATAATCCTTGAGTAGGGCACTTAATGTTAAAAAGCTTGCAGATTTATTCATCCCAAGTACTGCATTATGATGGGTTAAATAAATGTATGGTATGCATAGTTTTCTCTTGCCTTGTTGAGCTTCAGGATAGTAATGCGCCTTGAGTAGGACTTACAATTTAGCTGATGGTACAAGTCTTGACACTTCACAAAGACTTACCAATCAGCATAATAGGTTCTCCTCAGATTGCAAAAGAATCCTGTTTATGAAAACAATATTCTCGTTAGATTATTCTTTTTCATCTAATTCTTAGGAAATTAAAGTAAATATTATTTTTCTGAACCATCCGTTAAAATGTTTATTTTTGTTCAGTCAGCTTTGCTGGTATATGCTAAGATGCATGCGAGGGGTTAACCCATAAGTTAACTAACGGAATGCTTTTGAAGACTTGCACGCGCCAATCTAGGAGGAGCATTAGCTGATTGTCAGGGTTTAACTTTAAGGTTAACCTTTTCTCCCTATTCCTGTGATCACACATTTTATCCATCGAAGGATCTTTAGTGTTGAAGGATCTTTAGTGTTGTAACCATTGATGCTGCCCATATTACTTTGTCCATGAAGACCCATTTTTTTACTGATAAAAAAATTATTTAAAAAATAAATATTTTTCAAATAATATTTAAATAAAAAAATAATTTATCTATATTTTTTTATATATAAAAAATAACTACACAATTTATTATCTATATTTTTTTATATTATTATTTTTTTTAAATAAAATTTATCCATATTTCTCATGATATCTTTTATACTTTTCAGAATTGATTAAATTATTAAACATTAAACGATGAAGACATCAAAAATAAAAATAAATATTTTAGATACCGAATGAAATATCTACTTTACTGATTGATGAAAAAATAATTTAATCAGAATGAATAATTTTTTTTATTTTATAAATAAATATTATTTATAATAAAATAATTTATTCAAAAAAATAGATAAATTGATCAATAAAAAATTTGATCAATTTTTTTATAATATTTATTTATAAAAAAAAACGACACCTAAAGAATCTACCTAGAATTTGTTGTCTTGCTATAGCCTCCATTGCCACAGATGCTTGGTAGGGGGGATGGGTGCGTTGTGTCTTTTTTTTTTTTTTTTTTTTTAGGCTCTAGAATTTGTATACTGGTTGCAATGTGCTCCCTGACTCTGCAATATTGTGCAGAATCAAAGCGCCGATATATGCGCCTCTTTTCTTTTGGGAAAAGCTAGTGTCATGGGACATTTAGCAAAAGGCTTGATAGGTGTTCTTAGCCATCCATAATGAAATAAAAGGAAGCATCTTATTTATCTGATAAAACATATGCCAAAACTAGTTAAGCAAGTTTAACTTTATTTCGTAGATTAATGAAAAATATCGATAAGATCGATGAGACGTTAATTGAATACTGCTTACCTTTTGCTTCACACTGATCAAACTGTGTACCTTGGACGGTAGGGAGCATATCTAGTGTTTGAGCAAAGCATTAAAGCAAAAAAACTAAGCCATTTCAGTCAAATGAATAAACCTATTTTTGAAGCATCTCAACTTTGTTACATGAGGAAAACCAGGAGCACTTTTAACATCAAAACATAACCCGGGCATTTTTAACATGTGTTCTACTGTTTCTTCTTCTTCTTCTTCTTCTTTTAAAAAAATAAAAGTCATGTAAGAGAAAAATTCTTAACTGCATTTGAACGCAAACGAAATTTTCTGAGATTCGGTATTTCAAGTATATCAGCAGCTTATGTTTATATCCTGTTGTTAATCGACAATTGGTATGGACATGAAGCCATTGCCAAGCCCTCAGGACTAACAATTAAGTTTAACCTGCACTCAGTTACAAAGACATATCCGTACATCTACCATGTGCGATCCACTAAACATACCCATCCCTGTTTCAAGAAAACGCCCCATGGAGAGATACGAGCCATCAGATTTGTAAACTATCATACTTTAAGATAAGTTCGGAGCAGACCCTAAGTATTGCAATTTCAAGATAATAAAAGTACTAAACAAATCCATCCAAAGATGTTAAGCACGATGATATCTTAGGTGGCCACTTGAGCTAGAAATTTAATTACTATATTCGATGTAAAGTCTGTAAGTATTTATCAAGATAACATATCGACCATACACTCTAACCAACCTTGTATTTTTGATTATACCTCCTTCCAAAACCAAATAATCCATTCACAATGTTTCATTATTTGATCAAACACGATCTGATGAATTCCTTATTTGTGGTGATTTCAAAGTTTTCAAATATAGAATTATTACCAACAAGCCAGATAAAACTTGCATTTAGAAATGCCTATATCATGATAAGGTGGCAACCTTTGAACTCTTAGGCTGTTTTACCTTGCATGCAGCATAGCATGCGACTGCATTATAAGCTTCTGATCTATTGGAATCCGAAATTTGTATTTGTCATAAAAGCATGAAAGAACATTGAATTTCAAGTAAAATAATATGCATTTCAACATCTCCCAAATCACTAGACATGTTAGTGCAAAATTCCATAGCCATTGAATTTAATATAAAGAAACAGCACCCAACAAAAAGAGAGAGAGAGAGAGAGAGAGAGAGAATATGCCTTGCAGATTATCATATACTGCTACTAAAGGAATAGGTATCTGTATCCCCAAAAACTAATACAAGGGGCAACAGGTTTATACATGAGGGCAAATTACAGTATGAAACAGTAAAAATATAATGAACAGACTATGGGCTGGCTAATTTAAAAGAACAGTCCACATGCAACAGAGGCTTGTGGCATAATAAGGAAGGAAAGGGGAATTTCCAGAGTTGAAGATAGTGGACTCATAAGAGCTCCACAAGGAGATGCCATGGGACCCTGCAGGAGGAGAGAGCCTGGTGGTTCATAGAATGACAAACATGTAATGTTATTTGTTTCTTAGCTGTGAGACTTCAAGGGTTTGGGTTGTATCTTTTGCATGAAACATGTAATGTTATTTGTTTCTTGGCTGTGAGACTTCAAGGGTTTGGGTTGTATCTTTTTTTGCATGAAAGAATGATTGATCTTCTTTTGCGATGTCAACCACTGGATCGCACCTCACACAGATCTAAAAAGCACTCCAACCCTTTCCTGCAAAGTGAGGTGAATCCTTCTTTCGCACAAAAGATACAACCCTACCCCAGATTTAAACATGTAATTTTATTTGCTTCTTACCTGTGAGATTTAAGAAAGGATGGTGAATGCTTTTACTAATTTCTGGAATTAGTATACAGGGGAACAGGACTATGGATGAAGGCATCAGAGCCAGCATTCACGATCCTATAACTTTTAGGCATGGGGCCACACTGAAGAAAAAGGGCATAGGCAAAGTGGGGAGAATATTTTTGGATCCTATTACTTTGACATGAGACCCATGATGAGGCTTAGATAACCATAGCAACTGACCAGCCAATGCCAAAGTGGTAGGGCAAAAAAAGCAAGTAGCTCAGGTCTAGAGTACAGCAAAAAGGAAAATGCTATTCATCCATGGAATCTAACAAATAAGGAAGGTGTAAGCATTCATGATAATAGAATTTGAAGAGAAGAGGAAGAAAACCTAGCCATTTTTGCTCTGCTAGCTACAATCATGCATTTCTTGAAACATTTTCTTCAGAGCTTGCAGTATAACTTGATCATAAACATTGCAATTATAATATCATCTCATCGTGCCCTGCAACTTGCATTCAAAGAACAATTAAAGAAATGCTGCTTGCTTCATGCAACTTGACTAAAAAGCAATATCAGGCTAAAGCATACATTATGAGGTTTGGCAGATGAAAAGAATTGTATGATATTATTTAAGATTCCAATCTGTATCCTTTGTGGCCTAAGATTGAGGGGGAAGATCGTTTAAGTTCAACACTCTTTATAACATTTCAGTCTCTGGAGGAACAAGCAGACTTAAGGATGCACCAACAGCATTCGCATCCAAATTTGTTTTGATATAACAACAAAAAGCAACAGAGAAAGCTACCCACAATGCATGCTGGAAGCTCAGCTCTCCAGTCTAATGCTTCTTACTCTCCCATTATTCGAGGCATTCAGCAAAACTTTTCTTTGCTTCTGCAATCATTTCCAGAGCCTTCAAGGGAGGAGATCTTTGTAAATTCTATTTTCTTCAGATTATGCATTTGTTATTTGAAGGAAGCAAATAAGATCAAATATGTATAAAGAAGATCAAGCAAAAAGGGAGCCAACTGAAGACAGCTTGCCATCTTGAAAGTTACCCAAATCAGTAAGCCCCATCTCTTCTATAAGACCTCTCTCTCTCTATATATATATATTTTGGTAGAGTCTTCTATGAGAACTCTTACACATCAAACTAATTAACCATAAAAGGACATTAAAAATAATTAATGGAAGGCACATGCTATTTGACCTGAAATAGATTAACACAGATAACTAGAACAGATGTCCGTATTAACAATAATATAAATGCCTGCGTTGGTTCCTTAGTTAAATCCTAGCTCTCGGCCATCTAATTGATGGAATAACATAATTAGCTATTCAAGTAGCCTTAGCTATTCAAGTATTGGAAGAGCCAACTCGTTATGCGAAAAAAAACCAAAACCAGTCCTCAACTGATCAATTCAATAAAAAACCAAAATCCAAGCAATAAACATTACCATCTTGCACAGATCAACAAGGTAAAACTCACATAACAAATCAAGAAAGGAACCACGAGTGACGCAGAGGAAAACCATCCCAAGAGAAAACAAACACCTGACCTTTGAACTGATGAATATATGAAGTTGTTTCAATCGGTTCTATAATCAATTAGTTTAAAAACATGAAATCCGTATCCACCTGATTCCCAAAGTTCAAATTTTTGGGATTAACAAGCAAAAACCAGTTCACAAGACCATCAATTTAATAAAAACCCCAGATCAACAGATAAAAGACACCAACTTTCGCGGACCACTCAGGAAAAATTATGAATCGGAAGCCAAGGAGTAGAGGAACCAATTCAATGAGCCCCAAGCCGAGTAAATCTCACGAGGAGAAAAACAAAGATCTGAAGCATACAAGGTGGGTTTCATGATCCACCATCCGGCAAGCTATTTCAAACAATTTAGCCGCACAACTTAATCCCATATCCAGCACCTAAAAAGTTAACTGTTTGCAATAATCGACATACCAAGAAATACAGTACAGTTCATCCAATCCATCAATTCCATAAAATCAAATATTTAAGCATAAAGACACCAACTTTAACAGATAATTAAAGAAATCAGACGGATAAAAATCAGATCGAAATGGGGGAGGTGGATCCTAGGGGAGACGGACAAAACACAAAGATCTAACCTTTAAGCAGAGAAATCACATGATCCGGTGCGGGGGTGCACCTAAGGAGCCGAGCGTCGCGTTCCGGCTCGGATTCAGTTGATGCAAGGCGGGATCCAGCTCGCCGGCGGGCAAAAATCGAGCCCGGTCCCGACCTGCACCAAGCGAATCAGAGACGGCAGCGACCATAACAGCAAGACCCTAGGAATCATTCTATCGACGAACAGATAAGACGAAGAAGAAGAAGAAAAGAGAGAGAGAGAGGGGCAGAGAGGAAGCTTGCGGCCGGGGAAACGCTAGAAGAATAAGATCAGAAACCCTATCCATCCTCTCTCGCTCTCGGGTTCTTGCAAACGCCACACGGGAAGGGGCGCCCACGGAGAATGGTATACATAGAAGGATTGGACGCGCGAGATCGAGACACGTGGCGTGCCGACTTCGTTCGTGTAGCCCCGAGCGGCCATTAAAGAAAACAAGAAGCAGGCAACGGTGGGGGCGGGTGAGGGGTTAAAACCTGTGCTATGCTCGTAAAGGTTCAAAAAGACAAACAAAAACCAAAGGGGAGAAATCCCTGAAAAAAAAAAAAAAAACTTCTATAGTTAGAGGTAAAACACATTTATATCTTATAACTTGAAAAACTTATACTTAATCTATTTTTATCTAATATTTAATATATAATTTAATAGAATGTTAGTCAACCTATCAATCTTAATGAGGATTCGAATACTACATTAAAGAAAATAAAAAATAACTAAAATGATCTTACCTAAAATGAATTTCACAACTATGAATTTGTATGGTGGTAATTTTGGTTTTTTCATATTAGATAAATAATTCTCGGAAACAAATGAAGGTCTTACAAATAATTAGATGCAAGTGTAATAAATATAAATTTTAGAGATATTTTTTTAATTTGGTTGAAAGGCATAAGGTGATGGAGTGGGTGAGAGATCTCCATGGATATTCTCATTAGAAAAGAGATAATGTCCTATATTATTATTATCATCAAAATATAATTTACTTATTGGATCTTATTTATTTCTATGTTTGGTAACTTTCACTATCCACCTCATCTCTTTGAGCTAAGCTGCCACACTGGGATCTAATTTAATGATCATGGATGCAGCTCTAATGATGCAAGTTATTTGTTCATAAAATTATGAAATTAGTTATTACTATTTTAGGTGAAACAAGTGATATTACTTCTTATTTTGCTATGTTTGCAGTGTAGAAAATAAAATTAAAATCATAGAGAATAATAGGTGGGCCCATGCAGGTGATCAATTTCTACGATATTCGTGAACATATTTTAAACTTACCTACTTTGAGCATGACATGCTACCCTAATTAATGGAAGGGTTTGTTGCTACAAACCAATTGGCTAGAGATGAAATGTTTGCTATAAACTTTTCATTTTTTTGAGATGATATATATCTATAGAAAGATAAATAATATAATAGATTGGATGGTGGTATGCATTGCCAATCATACTGAAACTATTTTATGAACTTCTATTTACATGGCTGTCACTCATTTTTTGGATATTTTATACATGGATTCTCGTGATTGTATTTACTCAAAGATAATATAATATATATCTATTTTTATTAAAAAAAAAGAAGAAGATAGCCACTTGATATTTTTTTTTTCTTCTATTCAATTATTTGTGCCGGAATTATTGGTGTCACCTCAAATGTTTGATGTTTCCTCATTTAGTTGTAGCATATATTTCTCAATATCATCAATGAAGGTTTAAAAAGCAAGCACTTTTTTCGAAGACGTGACTGGAGAATTATCAAAGTCCAGCACTTAATAGAACACCTATCGAGCTTTAAATTTGGAACCTCCTCAATTCTCAAATAGAGGATGCAACTCTGAGCTGTTCCCCAAAGTAACATGGCTGGCAGAGACACTGGTAATATAATATACTACCTGGTCAAGCCAATTTGTGGTGAAATGACTTAAAAAATTAACCCACCGAAAGTGGTGTTTGATTAGTTCTCATGACTGATGTTTTTTTGGGTATATTAATACTTTGTCTACAAACTTGGTCAGAATATTTCAAACTAAGCATTCTTTTTTATATCAAAGTAATGGTCACAATTGACTGAACAAAGGGCAGTAAATGGTAATATTGTTGTCTCATTTCACCTCCAATCTTTTAAAATTCTCAAATAGTTTCCAAGAAGTGATAAATGGATCTTCAAAGAGTTCTGCTATGAATTCTAGGGTTTCCACTTGGTGATTCAGAAGCTGACCGGTCCCTTTTGGATTATTTGGATGGATAACATGATTGACAGATGAAGTATCTTTGACGGCAAGACCCCTGCACATAAGTATGTTTTTGGTGGCCACTTTTCTCTCCCATTGGTTCTTAACAATCAACAAGAGCTGGCTGACCTAGTTGAAAAGCATCATTGCACAATAACCATCATTCAGTCATGATATATTCTTGCAATGTCTAGCAATGAGCATAGGCTACCCATTTTATCTTCACTCCTTGAGAACAAATTAATAATTTTAAAATCAATTGCAGGTTGGTCAAATTGGAGATCCAAATTGTTAAACATGGTCTAAACTATAAAAGATTTTTATAAATGAAAATTTAGATGTTTTAGCTATTTCTAATCTATATATCAAGTCGGTATGAAAATGAACAGCATCAGTTGCACTAATATAGTAAAATATATAATAGAATATATGATTAAAAATCCACTTTACAAATTATGATCTGCATTTTAACATATCAGTCAATTTAAATTCATTAGGTTTTGATAATTAGATCATAGTAAAGCACAATATATACTCTTAAAATAGTTTATCTTGGCACTTTTAGTGATTAGATTAAAGACCAACAACGTACGTAAATTTTAGTTTCTAAATATTTTTTATCATATAAATCATGTTCAACAGTTTGGATCCTGAGTTGGATAATCCATCAGTGATTTTGAATTATTAACTCCTTCTTCAAGGAGTTGACATAAAATGCAAAATCTGACTCTTAAAATAAACTTATGAGAATGGGATATATAACTAGACAGCCTTCGAATGTTTGCTAAAACTTTCTTTGGTCTTGCAGAAGGGATTATATCTCGATCTCCGATACAACTATAAAGAGATATGTTTTTTTTTTTTGTGAGGAATTGATTGAAACTATTAATGTTATTCATCAACATATCTGATTTAGGAGGACCATCAAACCTACTATGGACTACTTTGGTGACTAGATCTGCATAAGGTCCGAAAGAAAAAAAAATCTATCACATTGGAAATCGAATAGCATAGTAAATTTTCGTTGAGACTATAGCTTCCCATATGACATCTAATTAAGATGTTTTTGTTATTGAATTTAGATGACTTTTAGATATATATGATGCTGTATTGTCCCTTAAAGAGATCAATATACATAGTGATCGGGACCTACAACAATATTTTAGTCTCCAAATAGGCTCATCAAAGTAAAAAATTTTCTTTTTGAGAAAAAATTTAATTGAGCAAAAATCAGAATCTGGGAAGAAATTGATGAAGTGACTGTAAATAAAGTCAATATAGAAGCCAATGCCTAGCTTCGGGAGGATTTTTTTTTTTTTAAATGATTATTTCTACCAGTCGTGACTATTTTAGAAAAGTTAAAAGTATCTTCCAGTTGGAAAAGGAAAACTGTCTAAATTTTGAAAGGATAGCTTCATTATTCAGTAAATGAAAGAAAATTGAATTTAGAACTATACTTGCAAATTTTTCTTTTTTTTTTTTTTTTAAAGAGAGTTAAGTTGGCCAAGTTGATTTTTTCTTTTTCTTTCTCATTCTCCCTAATAAACTTGAATCTCAATAGCATGACCGGCTATTATGATAGGTATTTCCTTAAAATGTTTGAGGTCAAGGTATATCCTATTATGGTCAATGTAAGAAGGCTAAATGATAGATAAATGCCGTCCGTAATCGATATTTTAGCATCTAATCCATGAGGATAATACATTACATCTTGGATTGCTGAATCGATAAGCATCAGTTGGTCTGACGATAGAGCAGGATCGGTTGTCAACTATGTTCTATTTTTTTTTTTTTTTTTCCCCCTCTACAATCCCATCCTCATGTGCTCATAAAGTTCCAATGTCATCACTTGTCGCATTCACTTGATTGTAGTTTGCAAAGAAGACATTGTTTTTGATAGTGAGGGAGGTGGAAAGCCACCTAAAGCGAAGAAGACATTGTGGATGTCCTTCTCTTTCCTCTTTTCTTTTCCAAATTTTATTTGATAGGACCGAAGTGCAACTAAGAAAGATCACAGCCTTACGCAAAGGCACAGGCTGGTAAGTACTTCCAATTTGCTGCATAATAAATTCCCCGCATTATGTATGTGGCCTTCACAAGTCCCTGAAAACCCTCAAGGTTGCTCCATGCACATCACGTTTATTGTGAAGAAAAAAATTTGACTTGGTGCAATCATAACCAGTAAGCTCTATTCTAATTATATTGTCGTAATTATAAAGGCCCACCTTTTTAAATCCTTATTAAGTATTCTTGTTAGGACCTCTCTGTGGTGATATTTAATAAGTTACAGATGACAAAATTGAAATGGTGAAGGTGTATAAAAGCTGATGTCAAATAATTTTCGAACACAACTGATGGGAGCTCTCCTTTGTTCAATTTACACCCAGCTTTATGAATCCCTTTTTTGTCCTTGCCACCTATCAAAAAGATGCCTAATGAGCCTTTACCACTTTTGGTGTTCTGCTCCAAACAGCTGATCCTCATATCCCGTATTGTTTATTCTTCCCCTCTCATGCTATGCTTGGAGGAGATTTTTTTTTTTTTTTTTTTTTTTGATGGGAAAGGGGAGGTTTGCTCTCCTAATGATAGGAGATCAACCATCCTAATTTTATTAGATAATGTACAATATATTACAAAAGATATTTACAGGATGGAAAGGCCTAATTGGGTTTTATCGCTAATGACAACCATGATTGTTTTTCCAGCAGTTTTCTAAGAATAATTCTGTCGATGTTCTTCTTCCATCACAATAACTTTAATAGCTATCTTAGCTCTTTATTTTAAGTTGTGCAATTATCTCTTCTAAATCTTGCTTTACTTTTTCTTTATCGCACGGGGTGCAATTGCTCAGGAAAAAGATTGAGCGGTTGTAAATTATGCTGTGAGAAAGTATTTCAAACAAAAAAATCCTGTTATTTCTCTCCATCCAAATTACTCAGCATATAATTGTCAATAAACTGTCCCAAGCATGCTTATAAATATTTGAATAAATTACAAAAATCCTCCTGAGGTTTACGTTTATTATATTTTCATCCAATATTTTGAAAAACCTACACTTACACCTCTAAGAAATAATGGCATTACTGAAAAAATTTCGAACTTATGAAATGACCAAACTACCCATGGCCCTTTGGCAATTTGAGATTTTGGAGGTTAAACTATGAGTCTTCGATCTCGATGATCATGGCATCATGGCCTTTTTCGGGCTTCTCTTCCTCCTACACCCTCATTGACACCATGAGTCTCTGCTCTGGACCTTTGTTACCTACTGTGCCACCACAAATTTATGATCCGTCGTGGCATCAATGCCAACCCCATGGTCCTTCTTCGCAGTGGGGCGATTGGTGGCCAGATCTTCACAGTCGAGGGCGGTGATGGCGGGGATCTCGACAGTGGATTGCTACGACCCGACAGCAGACCGGTGGTTGCCAGCGATGGGGATGCGCTACGGGATGGCACGGTACGATGCGACGGTGGTGGAGCGGCAAATGTGTGTGATAGAGGGGTGGCGGTGGCCCTTCTACGCATCACCGAGGGCAGGAGTCTACGACATGGATTGGGACACATGGGAGGAAATGAGCGAAGGGATGCGGGATGGACAGACAGAGGCCAGCCCATCGTTGGGGACCGCCGCCTCATCGTCACTAACTACAAGGATGGTTAGGTGAAGGCGTACGATGTCGGAAACAGCAGCTCCAGTTTTTCTGGCTCCATCATAGCTTATAGTGAAGGAAATTCTCTTTGCACGCGAACTTAGTCTGGGCAATCACCACCTCCCTCAACACGATGGCTTCCTTATCGTCCAACAGCCGCACCAACAGCCTGATAATCCTCGTCTCTATCATCCGAAAGATCCTCGACAGGTGCCCAATAGCCATGATGCTGGGAATCAGAAGCTTGACCAAGATGCCCTTGTCGGCGATCCAAAGGAGCTGGTCAACGGCTGCCTTGGTGCCCGATGAGATGGGCTTGAAGGTGGAGCAGCGAGGTCAAGGTTATGCTCGGCAACTCGAGCGATCTCCAAAGAGGGCCATGGCAGAGTGGTAACGCATGTCACTAGAGCCCTTCTCGAGGAGGACAAAAAGTAGAGGAGGGCTCAGGAATTAGTAATGTTGTTGCAGATGGTTGAGTTGTTCTTGACAAACTACCACAACGCCTTCCTCACCATGGCCTTCATCTTGACCTTGGTGGCGGAGTCCTCCACCTCCCTCCCCTTGGTCTCGAATCCAGAGGACAAGTGGGGGTTCTAGAAAGAGATGGTGCCGTTGGTAGTCACGACGGCGTGCTTGGAGGATTTGGCAGGGGCTATGGTGGACTGGCCCTCCTCAACCTCTCCATCCTTGGCCAAAGGATGGCAAGGGCTTGCCTTGCCGGCAATGGCGTAGCCGACGATGAGGATCTCATGGAAGCAGGGATGTGGCATGGTGGTGTTCAAGCTGAAGAGGAAAGGGTGGCAGGAAGAGGGAGAGAAGAGGAGCACAGTGGAAGGCATAGCGATGGCAGGGTTAGGGCGGTGGCTGAGGGTCTAGAGCAAGAGGGGCTTGGAGAGGGGATATCCGATTTAATAGAAGGAAGCTTCTCATTTCTTTTTTTTGTTAATCATTTATTCCAGATTATTTTGGTCATTTCAATATATTAATGATGCGGCAATAAGGTCCTCGTTAATATTAATGGACTGTCTAATGGTGTGGGTTAGACTGTAGGATTGACCAAAACGTTAAAGGTGTAATCATAAATTTTGAAACTACTGGGTGTACTTATAATTTCGATCTATTTTTGAAGGTTTTTGTAATTTATCCTAAATATTTAGTGGGAGCTTCCTTCGCCAATATTTTCACACTATTTTGATGTTGCATGGAGGAGGGGAGTATGAAGTTTTTGAGTGATCTCTTTCTAAATAGCTATAGAATACTTATAAAATAAGAATAAATAGTCTATAGTTTCATTATCAGTATAGCATAACGGACAGCTTTGCATCTTTGATTTTTTTTTTTTAAAATTTTCTGCTATTAGAATTTTGTTACGAAAGAGTAGCCAATTAAATACTTTAACTTTTTTTGGTAGGGATATTTTTTGGTTTGTTTTGACAAAGTTTGACCATATTCCTCCATTACTAAAGGACATGCAGCACTCTTTTATTTGGAACATCCCTCTTGGATTCCATTTCCATGTCACTGTGTTAGGTGTGTTGGATAGACTAAGAGCACAAGACTATGCTTGGAGGAGATTAAGGGGAGGTATTTTTTCTTGGGTAAAAAGTCGGATTTACTATACCAATTTATTACAAATATAATTATGAGAATTTGAAAATAAAATATTCAACAAATCAGAAGGAATATCTGAAGAAGCAACCCTCACCGTAGACCCCATATGATTATCTATATATATTGTTATTCAGTGTACGGCACTATTAGCTTCCCAATTGATGTGTTATCTCAAGAGACCGTAGGTTAGTCACATTTTTCCAACAATCTTGTCTTAGAGGATGAGGACTAAGTCTCTAAAAAGTGGGGATAGCTATTTGTTGAAAGATTGATATAAAAAGGATCCGATCCTTTAGCAGATTAGGCATTTGAGTCAAAAAGAAACTCCCTGTATTCATTCCAGTCCAAACAAGAACGGAGTTGATTTCCTTCCATACTTGCCCAGTGTTCTCTCTTTAACAGGGATGTATTGGTCTTCAAGGGGAAGCATTTGGTGGGCTCTCTTGTCAACTATTCCCTCTCTATGTTTAGCTATGTGAAGTCTAACTTTGTTGCTTTTATGGATATTACTGACAGGTTGTTGGAAGTCATCTTAAACTTTGTACTATTTAAATTAGAGATCTAACTCACTGACCTTCTATCTCTGAATATTATAATGGTTCAGGTTTAATTTGTTCCCAATTAAAAGCTTGCACCCAAGGAAACAAGGGGAAATAAGGCTATTAGTAATGGTGAAACTATATGATAGGGCCCAAATCTGGCCAACCAATTGTGGGCTAACACATGGTGCAGTAGGGATTGGTTGCATTTGAACTCGCATTTCTCGACTGATCCGGATGAGAAAAGTCTATAGATAGTTTTACACTTGGCTTAGAACTCCAAGTGTCCAACCTCAGTAAGACAATGATTCTGCTTCAAAAAAAATGAGCTCTGGATATCAAATATGCATGTGACATGATTCGACACTATTTATCTCTTTTACTATTTTTTAAAATTTTGTCTGACTTAAATATTGGAGGATCTCCTATCAAATTAGCTTCAGCAACATATGCCATTGCACCTCATACTTCATTACCTGCATTAATCCAGTTAAGAAGATGCGTTACTAATTATATATGAATCGAATCAATTAAGTAGATGCCTTACTTTTCACATCCAAAAAAAATGCATTATCAATTCTCACATTTTAGTATGTTGTTTGATTTCTTCTACCTCAATCTGATCAATTTAATACATATAGGCAGTTCTAAATTAAGCCTCAACAAATGCCAATTATTGTCAACACCAGAGCAAATTAGTTCTACAAATCTAGCAGGTTGTGCTTGTGGGAGATGTTTAATCACCCACTATAAGGGAAATGAAGTGCCTCTAACTTAGATTAAGCTTGGGAATGGAGACTTCTTCAATTAGAGACTCATTTTGCAAAAGATTGTCCTACTGCTCAAGGGATACGGATGACCTACACTCATCTTGATAAGTTTTTTCACTTTTAGCAATATCCAGGATCTGGGGCAAGCTCCTAGGTGAGAGGTGCTGACCAATTGGGGACCGGGTTGTATCTTGCGCCAGAAAGAAGGATCCACCTTCCTTCAGGCGCAACAACCATCGGATTACCTGCTGCACCGATCTCAAAGTGATTCGAACCGGATCATTCATCCATCGGCACAGATCTCAAAGCAGCAGCCGATGATCCACTGCTGGATTCGTGCGTAAGAAGGTGAATCCTTTTGCGCGAAGGATTCGGCAAACAATTGTATGTGTTGTGATAAACAACCTTCAAGCAGGTTGATCAATCACACCACAGTTGGATGTTCCATGTGTCAGTTTGCTCTGACTCAAGTAATTCGTTCAGGCAAAAAAAAAAAAAAAAAAAAAGACTAGTTGCATGGGAATAATTTTTTGATAAGATATGAATCATATGATTGCCAAATGAGATGCTTCTGCTTCAGTTGTGGGTGAACCCACATGGAACCATATCTCCCAAAAGATGCTATTTCTTATGTAAAATAAAGACATGACAACAAGAGGTCTCGGAATAAACTCACAGGAGACAGCCCACTTGGTTCCTTGGCATAAGTTGGTTAAAGGACAAATTTATATATGTGGAAGCGAATGGATTCGATCTTTTGAATTGCTGATTGATGTGGCAAGGCATAGATTCTTCTGAAGGGACCCTCCTTGCAGCATTTGCCTCAGGTTTATTTTCTGCAAACTTTTACCCAGTGAACCGGATTTTATCCCAGATAAACTTGCTCCCTGAGAAGGGTGGAGTGGGTTTACTCTAATTTATTCTGGCTTTTTTGCTCCAGATCTATTCCACTTAATTCAGTTAATCCAGTTTCCTACTACTTCGAGCAAATGAAGCTAGCCTGAGGCTGCTAATTAAGGCTTAAATATTTCAGTCCAAAGTTAAGTTAGTCGATTTGAGGAACAATCCACATCTGTTTTTTTTATGGGATAAAGGCCAGGAGAGCCTTTGCAAACCTTGCATTAGAGGGCTCAGAATAAGCTGAGCATGTGTTAATATCCACCATCAATGTATCTGTGGCAATATTTAAGGTGGTGAGTAACTTGGTTCTGACAATCTCAATCAATCTCTCTGAATAGTATTGGGTGGATGTCTGGTCAGGACACCACCTCCCAAGATCCTTTCAGTACCACGCGATGCAGCAGGAAGAAAGAAGAAACAAAACAAAAGAAAAACAATCAAAATACGTGGATCAGCCACAAAAGGGCTCGCCTCCATGGGGCATGCAAACTTCACTATGAAAAAGAAAATTTTACAAGAGGAGACCTCACCCTCAACCCTTGTACACCCAATTCTCTCTCACCTAAAGTTTTCCTCACAAAAGCTCTCTCTCTCTTGGAGACCCCCCTGAACCCCTGAAGAGCCTGGCGACCGCTGTCCAGGAGCCTCCTGCTCCTTCTCTCACAGAGCTCTCGCCTCTCTCTCTCTCCTCGGATTCGTACGGCGCGAGAAAACCAACCCACTCTCTTCTTTGTTCGTCACAGTACCCTTTTAAAGGGTTAAACAGGGTTTAAAACTTAGTTAGATTAGGTTTAAGAGTCATAAACAAGCCAAATCAACGTCCCAGACCGTTGGATCAAGATCGAGAGCCCATAGATCGCGCTCCGGTCCACGGAATAGTGCCCGAGCTCCGTTTCAGGTGATTTTGGTCTCGTTGGACTCCATTTTTCGCTGTGAACCTCGCTGTGGGCTCAATGTGAACTGAATCTCGATGCGTCAAATCCTAACAAATAGCACATGCCAGGCTAAAGTTTTACCTTTCCTCCTGACTTTTCCACAAGAAAAAAAGACAGGTCACTTTAATAGATGAAAGATCCTTGTCCCTTCTTGTGGATGGAGGAGAAGGTTGCTTCTTATCTTCTCGCAAGAATGCTACCATGGTAGGTCTCTTTGAGCAAATAGTCACACACACAAGTAGAAAATAGCAGATTAGATTTGGACCATTTTAAAGGCCATCAGAAACTGCTTTCTTGTACGCAAGATCAAAAGGTTACATTGCCAATCTGTGGCTTGATGCCTTCCCCAGGAAAAAGCTATGCATCTTTTATCCTTTATCCTTTTTCTTCACCGGAGAAAGAAGCACCTTTGAAATTTAATCAATCAAAATGGGATTTTGCTACAGCGCTTCAAAGAATAGTTGCCTTTTCGTAACTGATTTATATTTGGCTACTGAATTAACGATGGATATTTTAGATTTCTCCATCAATAATCAATTGAAGCACTAGATGCATATACCTCGTATCATAAATACCTCAAAAGTCAGGATTAAATTAAATATTAATTTTTTTTGCCCAAAAGCCTTCTCACCACCCGTCCTCTCCCAAATCGTGATTTTCCGACAGAAATGGATGGTGGAATTAGGGAAGGCCCAAGAAGGAGGAATTGGGAGATTGTGCACCAAGAGCAAAGGAGGAGGGGTGGGGCGGCGGTGTCGTCACTAAGAATAGAAGAAGAAGAGAGGGAGGAGGAGGAGGGAGGTGTGCATCAAGGACGGAGGATAAGAAATGGGGCATTGGGGTCGTTACCAAAGGTGAAGGAAGAGGAGAGGGAGGAAGAGGAGGGGGGTGTGCACCGAAGGTGGAAAAAAAGAAGCGGAGCAGCAGGGTCGTCACCAAGGATGGAGGAAGAGAAGCGGAGTGGGAGCTTGGGTTTTTGACGAGAGTGGAGGAGGAGGAGGAGGCAGTTAGAGGAGGAGAAAGGAGGTGGCACAGCGGCGGAAAGGTGAGCGACAGAGAGATGGGCCGAGAAGGAGGAGGAAGGGGGCGGTGGGCCTGAGCAACGAAGATAGAGGAGGAAGGGGATGGTGACGAAGGTAGAGGAGGAAAGAGGCAGCGGTCCCGAGCGGCGGGAGTGGAAAGGGGGTGGGGAAGTGAGTGACGGTAGTGGAAAGGTGAGCGGTGGTGGGGCGGCAAGCAGCAGTAAGGGCTGCAATAGCAGGTCGGACAATGGAGAGATAGGTGAAAGAGGATAGGAGGCGGCATGGAGGCGGACAGGAGGCTGGCGGAGGAGGAAGATTGGGGGTCATATGCAGTTGAAGAAAAAAATAGAAGAAAATAAAAAATAATAAAATATAAAAAAAGATTGTAATATAATATCTTAATTATTTTTTGTAATAAAAAATTATTAATGAAGTATTATAGTAAAATTCATCGAAATAATATAATTATTTAAATAAGTAACTTTTTACAGCTGCGTACTCTTTTAATAAACTAAACTAAGTTCACCTTGCATGACATTTCATTATTTAGTAGGCTGTTAATTTGATTCAACATTCCAATGCTTAAATTCATCTGCTTTATTTTAACATTGATATATATACCAGTTTGGATGAAAACATATATAATTAAAACGGCACAAAAATTTCTCAAATAAAAAAAAAGACAATAATTTCAGTGGAGCAAGCCTTTTGAGTAGTCTGATGTTGGTCCAATTCGCTTGTTTTCTATATTTTAATTAGCCTGTCGGCCAGTTCGAATCCTAGACCGAAACATATCCTATGCTTGATCTTCGCATATCTCCAACTTTCTTTATTTGCAGTCACATCATCATCACTGGTGTCACTACTTAATGGTTGGAGGAATACCTAAAGAGAGAGCACTGAGAACATGCGCATGTGTGGGGCATCAAGATACATGCATGTGTCGCAGGCTAAATGGCCGCAGAGAGCATAAAAGTGCGAGACGAAAGGATATCTGAAGACGCTGGCAACGGGTTGTAATATCTTTAGACCTGTCGTTTGATGGTTAAGCATCGTCGGAAAATTGATCAATTGATCAATTTATTTATAATTTTATATTTTTTTAAATAAATATATTATTTTTTATTAATAATTTTAATTTATAAAATAAAAAAATTTATCCACATTAAAGATAGACAGATTATTTTTTCATTAACTAATAAAATAATTATTTTATTTTATTTTAAAAATAATTTTAATCACAAAAAATATAATATTATATAATATAATATATTGTTGAAATTTTAGCCATTTATTCAAGAGATAGTAATAGAAAAAAAAATATGAATAATGTATTTTAGAGTCATTTTCTAATATATAAAAAAATAAATAAATTATTTTTTCGTCTAAAAAAATATTATTTGAAAAATATTTATCTAAAAAAATAAAGATTTTTAGATAATTTTTTATCGTCTAAAGAACGAACCCAAAAAAAGGGAGATTTGAGCGGCAGCATGATGCAGATATCCAGAGGTTTACAAGAGATGAGGACCATATGATGTCATTTAATCCATAGTATGGGTACATGCATGCATTTCTACGTGCCTGCGCTTGATGCCAGAGAAATTCTTTTGGCAACAGTTGCGGTAGCTCTATCAAATGAGCAAAACTACGGTTTGTGCATGTTATACCTATGTTTTTTCCAATGAAGTTATTATAGAAGTGAGTCAAACAACAAAAATATATGCCTTCATTTGACATTTAATGAGGAGAGCTACGGTTCTCTTTCACATACGTATGGAATGGTACTCTGACAATATTAATCACTGCTTAATAGCTCTGAAACTAAATAATTTATTCTCACAGTAGAGTGGAGCTCCTCTCCTGCCCTTTTAGCCAAAAAGAAAAGAAAAAAAAGAAAAGGAAAGAGAGAACGAAAGAAATTCACACATAGTAGTTATGTTACCCGAGAATACAAGATGATGGCTAAATTAAATCCCTGTCCTCATTAATCTGCTGTCCAAACTGAAAGAAATTGTTACAATGGAATCCAAAACTAAGCGAAAGCCACCATGTTTGTTTGATTCTACGGTATGGAGGCTACTCTTCTTTCTCACAGTTCAAGATTTATCTGTTGATATGCTAAAGCTAAGCTAGAAATCAGGTTCCTTTTAAGTTTTGGATATTGTAACCTTAATTTAAAAAATTAATTATTTAAAAAATTTTATATTTTTTAAAAATTTTTAATTTTAACATAATCTTTTAATTTTTTCAATCAAGTATGTATGCTATCCAATTCATTGCAATATTGGTCTGCCATCAATTAATGTTAAAGTTGGCCGTTAAAATGCATACGTGAAAATGAGGCATCAATTTGGCCATTGCCTCATCGTTGGGGGCGAGGACATTAAAGACGTTGCCCTCGAAGACTAAGTGGCCCATCTTAGTCACTAACGACATAAAATTTATCAAAATGTTGGTGAGCTCCTTGTAGATGTCGTAGAGGAGGAGGGTTTGGATGAAGTCCTTGACCTGGCTCTCGCTGTGGAACCATTGCTTGTCGGAGCTAGGGCCAGTGGTGGAAGCATAGGCAAGGGTGGGGCTAGAGGCCATGGCATCGTAGATGGAGAGGACTGCAGAGAGCCGGCGGGGGGAGGCAGATCGGGCTTCTTGGGGCAATGGGTGTGGGGGTCCACCTCGAGGGTGCCGATGGGAGAACGATGAAGATGGAGGCCAAGCTACGGTGTCGGTTGAAGTCTTCTTGGATAGATCGGGATACAAGGAGGTGCTCAATATCGTGGATCAGGCCGTCTGGGCGAACCACCGCATCCGGATAGACCATGGTGGTAAGGTCGACCCACTTTGCTGCATTGCCACCAAAGAGGTGGATGTGGTCGACTACGAGGGTGTGGTGGCAGGCGGATTCAGATATCGGCCTCCAGGAGGGGATCATGTGGAATAAGATCAAAGTCCAGAGGGATTTGAGATTTTTGGGTTCAAGAAGGAATCACTTAAACTCGGGGTCAAGATAGCACCTGAGGTCTTCATTGTGGGAGAGAGAAGATGGTGACATTGTGGTGGTCCATGGCATCCTTGAGGGTCTGAAAGAAATGGGCCTTCTCGATGAGCTCGACAAGCTCAGTGTAGTGGAAATTAAGGAGGGCGACGAGGATGGAGTTGGAGTTGATCTGATCGGAACTAGATGATGGCAATGTGGGACAGGAGATTGAGTTCTCTGGCAATGCGGAGCAGAGAGGAAGAAAGACATAAGTCCAACATTTCGAATATTTTTATCAAGTTCAATACCTCATATGCATCTTAATGGCAAACTTTAATACTGATTGACGGCAGACCAATATCACAATAAATTAGATAGTACACATGCTTAATTGAAAAACTTAAAAGATTATGCTAAAATTGAAAATCTCCAAAAAATATAAGATTTTTTAGATAATTAATCCTAATTTAAATGGATTACATGGCAGATATACATGTTGATGAGTACTAATGGATATTATTGGTGGTGGGCGGTTTTAGGGATCATAGGTGATGATGGTAGTGGTAAAGATCATCGATTATGGTAGGCAATGATGAAGACTGTTGGTGGTGATGGATAGTTTTAGAGATTGTTGTTGATGATCGATGATGTCAAAGAAGTCGACGGTGGTATATTTTTAATGGAGATTATTTTAATGATAAGTAGTGATGGAGATCGACATCGATGGTGGTAATGGTGATCATGGGTAGTGGTAGTCAGTGGTAGAGATCATCAATGGTAGTGATAATGGTAGAGATTATTAATAGTGATGAGTGATGATGGTAGATGGTGACAGAGATATTTAATGATGATGGATGGTTATAGAGATTAGAGATGGTGGGGAGTGATGGTGGACATTTACAATGGTTGTGGATGATGAATGATGATGGATTTATGATGAACGATGATGGGTTTATGATGAGCAACAATGGATGGCTAAAAAGAAAATCATACTCTCTCTCTCCATTATCTTCCCTCTTAACTATTTTATTCCATATTTTACTTCATATATAATGTATATTCTTGTCCTACTCTTTCTTTTTCTCATGCTAGGAATATTTTGATTTAAGATGACTAAAAATGGTCCTTCCTTCGAAAAAGCTAGTTAATTTTATCAAGAAAAAATATAAAGATAATTTTTGTAAGATTTCAATAATTTTCTCATCTCGCAAGCAAAGTCTCTTTTTTTTGACACTAAGAGGGGCCTGAAGCCTCTTAAATTTATTAATAGCTTATATACAATATGTGTATATAGAATTCTAATTCTTGTTGTTCACTCATCACATTATTTCAAATTTAAAAAAAAAAATTTATTTTCAATATTCCTATTTACGGTGACAAAAAATAAACTATCACTATTTTTTGCTTTTTCTACATCTTCTTCCAAGTGCAGGATAACTCCAAGGGATTATAAGTTTTTTCTACCAATTGAAGCTCTCCTTTTTACTGCCTCCATGGGAATGATCTATAGGATTCATAACTATTCTTCTTACTACAGGATGCTTATCTAGCCAACACTTAGATTTGGCTCTATCCAAACCTTAAGAATTCTTAGATCAGATGATGCACTAGCAATGTATCTTTGGTGTAGTCATTGATGATCTCCCGATAAACCACAATTACCACAAGCAAACATATTAACGACGAGGAATGTATTTTTGCTATGCTACTAATACTTGTACTTGCTCTTGCTATTCTACCCAAGCCTAGTAGAGGAAGAGTTATGGGGAGTAAAATATAAATATGCTGATTTCCGACTTGATTACTATATGTAATGATCGAATCATTTACAATAAGTAAAAGAAAAAGTAAGACCATTCTATTTCGACAAAAGATTATATTCAAGTTCACTAGCTTCGCGTTCGCTATCCGATCATGATTTTTCTACCTCTAGAGATAAAGAAAGGTCCTTCCCCTTTTGGAATATGATGGGTGAGGGATTTGAACCCTCGACATTGCGATTCATAGAGATGTACTCTAAATCCTCTGGGATTCAAAAATTTGGAGTGCAGGCACAAGATACTTGAGGTAATTGAGCTTCCTTCAGACTCGATCATAAAAAAGTAACTAAGGTTGCATTTGGTGCATCGCTAGGCAAACTTAGAAGGTAATATGGATTATCTTCAAGACAGATGTCAGTACTAAATTGTCATTCATGTTGATTACTGATACATGCAAGTATTATTACAGTAAAATTACTGAGAATCTTAATTGACATATTTGATATAACAATTGGATTACTGATAATATGAAATTAAATTTCTAAAATACATCTAGTAATTTTGACTTGGTGGTGGTATGGAGAAACAACAGGTTGAGGGGTGTGGGGAACCGTGGGCATGGGGGGAGGGGGAGGGGTGGGCATGTGCAAAGGAGCCGTGGGGGTAGTGGGGATGAGCATGAAGGAGCCGCAGGAGATTGCAGGCTAGAGAGTGTGGGGAATCGTGGGCACCAGGAGGGGGAGGGTGGGCGCATGCAGAGGAGCCGTAGGAGTGGTGGGATGAGCATGGAAGAGCCATGGGGAGTGATGGAGGATGAGGGCAGAGCAGCCACAGGCAAGCAGGAGGATGGAGGAGCCGTGGATAGACGGAAGGAGATAGAGGAGCCGCAGGCGGGCACATAGAGTAGCCATGGGTGGCGTCAGGGGAGAGGGGTGGGTGGGGGTGAGGAGGAGGGTTGAGCGATGGATTTTGTATAATTTTTTTGAGAGATAATTTTATCCAAAATTTTTATTGCAACATTATCAAAAAAGTGATAATATATATGGATAGCCATCCATCTCCAAGCTATCTAGATTGCTTTATGAAAAAGCAATGTAGATTGTCAAGATAATTTGAATTGCCATCAAAAAAGTATATCAAATGTAGTAATGTAGTGAGCCCATTTTAAATTATCGGCAATACCAAATGCAACCTAAAGACCATAACGAAAAATGGAGCCCCATACAAGTTGCAAAAGTTTCCGCTCCCAACCATCTTGTCTGGTCGCTTCAAGATGACCAGGCGGAAAAGAAGACCAATAAAATGACGACAGCTACCCTACCATCGTAAGCAAGGCCCAAGCCCAAGGAGCTTAAAAGTTTAGGAGGCGTTTGGTGCATGACATAGGCAATATTGTTATGGTGATATGATTGCAGAGGAAATATGATTATCTGATAAAATAACAAAAAATCATGAATTACAGTATTTGGTATGTATAGTAATGTTATTGTTAAATAATAAAAAATCCTACATTACAGTATTTGATATATAATTTAGATTATATAGAATATAAGCTAATTTTTTTAAAGTATCCCTATTATTGCTTATTGATTATTGTCTATTTTCTATAGAGGTAACTTAATTTTGTGATTCAACCATTTTTAGTAACATCACCAGTCGAAATCACCCATTATGTTTTCCTTTTTATTTTCACCAATTGGGACTACCTATAATTTATTTAATATATATTTTAATTTATTTTGATGGAGATATTTTGGTCCTGAAGTTGTCTTGTTGCAAGATTAGGGGATTGCAAAATTACATGTAATCACATAACTATCTCCCTCTAGATAATCAGATTACCTCTTTTTGGGATAATGCTGTATTATATGTAATATAGTATTATCTGTAAAAATGATGAAATAAATAGTGTAATCTGATTATCTATTATAAAATTATATGTAATCTTGTTAGGATTATATGTTCGCAAATATTCCCTTAAGATAGTCCTACAAACTATTGTCTTCAGCTGCACTAAGCTAGCTGTTGAGAAGGTTTAATATTTTAGCTTCTTTGGCCCTTCTAGAAAGAGCTTCAAAGTCGAATAACCGCCCATTCCTTCCAACCCAAATGCTCTAGGATATGGAGGTGAACACAATATTGCTAATCCTTCATGTTTTTGAGTTTCGGATATTAAATCTGCAAGTGGACCTGTTGTGGAAGATTTCAACTGTATACGGATATGGTTGGAGAAGACTAAAGACCACCGGAGTGACGTTCCTGCAAAATAAGTTTCGATCAAAATTGGCTTTGATAAGGACCCTTTGACGATCAAGTCAGAAATTTGGCACAACAGAGGAGAAGGAGAGAAAATCGCAAGAGGGTATAAGTATGGTGGGCACACACGTGCATATCTAGGGGTCTCCTCTTTATCTCTACTTATAAGAAGATTGATGATGTGATGGACCGTACAAATCATGTCTGTCGACAAGTGAACCTTTATCCGGTGCACAGCTAGCAAAGAAGGTGACATGATGTGGGCTTAATAGGCATATGGACGACGAGTGAAATGGTGGTAATATGCCTGACTTGACATATTTGGACAAGGATCATAATTAATCATTGGATCTATTTTGTTTTCCGATGTTCGATCCCTCCTTTGATATTGAAGTCTGAAGGCCAACAGAAGTCCTTACTATTAGATGGAGAGTACCGGTTAGGAGGGGGGTCAGCCAATTGGTTCGAACCCACCTATGGGTAGGAGTGTGGATACAGAAGGGCTTTCTACGGGATCCTATTTGGAGGGTCAGTATGATAGGAGCCATCTTCTCCAGAATGATAGGTTATAATAGTAAAGGACCTAGGATCCAATTAGGAGTAAGGATCGGCTCAAAATCTTTAGAAATAACGTCAAAACTGAGCTTCCGCTGATCTCGAGCCCGATGTCCAAATAGCTCACTATTCATACATTCCTCGAGAGCCCTCTTTGCCCTTCCATTAATGGGGAGGGGGGGCCTAAAGTCAAGTGAGGATGGGTGGAAAGTCATTCCGACTATCCTATCACACGGAGCTACAGGTATACAATCAATTAGGAGAGGCCATGTGATGTAGGTCTATCTAGCGCATGGGTCGCAAGTGGGATAATGGCGTAGAATGGTGTACCCTGACTTGATTCATGCAGATAAAAATCATAATTGATGTGTCTTGATCCATATTTTAGATGGAAGGTCATTGTCCAATACGCCGAAGCCCGAGAGCTTACAAATGTTCTTGTTGTTGGATGGTATTGACCAAGGGGATCGGTCGGTCCATCCAGACTAATCTATCCATTGGTTGACTGTGATAGAGGTCGGTGGTCAGAAAGAAGGCTGGAAGATCCTTCAGAGTGGACCATCTGAGGTCTGTAAGATAGGTTCAGAATAACCTGTGAATCAATTTCGTCTGTCGGACGGGGGCTCGGGGGAGAACCCCCTCCCCTCGGGCATAATGAGTCATGATAATAAATGATTCAGAAACTAATTAGGAGTAAGGATTAGCTCAAAATCTCCAGAGATAATCAGTTGGGCCTCCCTTGGCTCAATGCTTTGCGCCCGAGCACCATCTTAGGGAAGATCGGCTAATGTATGGATCGATAAGATGTCGAAACCCATGATCTAGTTGGGGATCGGTGCCGTAATTTTGGCTAGGGTCCTTTTCCCAAAAAGGGAGAACAAAGTCAAGGGTGAGAGAACAAGGGGTCATCACGATCGTGTCCCATCACACGGGATCGTGTGAGGTGTTTAAATATTTCTAACAATGGCCCTAAAGTCTCTCGACGCGTAGCTGACTGTGAAAGGGATGGTGATGCGACATGGTGTGTGACTGATATATTGGATATATATATCCTAGAAACCAATCTTGGCTGACATATTTCATATCTCTAGGATATAATTTTATATTTATTAGGTAGTTATATTACTATTCATGTTTATGTGTCCATGAATTATCCAAGAGATTAACAAGATGATGATACATATTCTCAAAGAGTTTAGAATTTGAGGTATGTATCATTGATGGTTGATTCCTAAATTACTCCTAATCATAGGATCATCATAGGGATGGTGATTGATCCGAATAGATCAGTGTACGGATTGCTTCTTTCAGATAGATGGATCTCAAGTCAGCAGTGTAGAGATACTGGAGCGAGAGTGCAGGTGGTTGTTAGAGAACAACTAGCACTGAGCGTGACCAACACAAGAAGTCACATGGATGTCTGCTCACTCGCTAATGACTTTCTCGATGCTGTAGTTGTATGACTGATCTTCTGACCTGAGATGGCACTACTGCTCACAGTAAGACTACTAAAGTTTGACTGACACATCAATATGGGTCTCAAAGAGCTCTTGTAGTGGATGTTGATGATAGTTGGTCCACTGTAAGAGTGGGGTATACATCAAGATGGGATCTATCGATTCTAGCAGAAGGGAGTAGTCCTATGAAATTTAAGAGGCTGAGTCCTTAAGTCTATGGCCATAGCAGTATGATTGATAGAAAAGAGTTTTTATAGAATCATATATGGACTCGAGCTGATTGAATCTATCATATGACCGATGTTGAGGTTTGATGATTCATCCATGACCTGCCATCTGATCGAAACTCACAATAGAAGGACTGTATCATGCATTAACTGTACCTAGAGGTTCATCATCTTTTATTCTGCTGGATTGTCATTACATACTGCTAGGTATCACTGGTGGATTGTGAAACTCATGAAGATCATCTTGATGATCATTGATCCCTGGTGGGTTGAGTTGGAATTATTCTAATCTATTGAAAAGAGTTTCAATGATATTATGATAGAGATCACAATATATCTCACTACCAGACAGAATAGAACATATAGAGTCACACACAAAAGAGACTTTTGACTGATCAGATGGTTGAATTACGATTATGAATCGTAATAAGATTTGATTATCAATTTGATTGATAATTGATTAAATGCAAATGTTGCATTATGTAACTAACTAAAGAGTTAGTGAGTTATAGGAGGATTAATTAGTAATAGAATTGCTAATTGGCTCAATTTGATTGAGTAATGGAGCTTGCATTAAATCTAATTTGATTGGATTTAATTTGACTCATTATGGGTTTGATTTGATCAACCCCAATTGGGTTATGGGATAATCCCAAAAAAATCAGATGATTAGCCCCAGTTGAATTAGGATTTGGGTTTGATCCAATTTCTAATTAGACTAAAATGTATGTATTTTCATTTGGATTAGAAATTTTTATTTTTATGAGTGCACCAAATTTTAATTGGATTAGGATTAAAAATTAAGTTTGACTCAAGTACCAAGAAAGAGTCCAATAAGACTAGGACTCCTCCTCCAATTAGGAGATATCTAATCTAAATTAATTGGGCTCCAAATCAGATTTAGATTTCAATTTATTTGAGTCTAATTTGATCCTAATATGATTAGGACTTATTAAAATTTAATTGGGTTTAAAACATTCATTTAAATGAAGAGTCCCATGTTCTTGAAATACCTTGATTCCATGCACCAAGGGGACTCCACGCCACCTTGTATTTGTGTGCCCAAAAGACCCACGCCCCAAATCAGATTTTCAACATGATTCCTCCTTTTTATTTTGCATGTAAGAAAGAAGGATTTCCTCCCTTATTCACGTGTAATAGCTGGTGTGAAACTTGGTTATTGGGCGGCACAAAATTAGGAGAGTCCAAGGTTACAAGGACTCTTGATTCCTATCCAAATTAGAACTCATTTTTTGGTCTATTTAAACCCACCTTATGGGATGGTTTGGAGTGAGATCAAGACCAGATTTTAACACCCAAAAGGAGGTCTTGTGCGTGGAGAAAAAACTCAAGAAAGGAGGGATGACGTGAAGGGTAGAGGCATGAGGTTAGTTATGGTTTCATCTCTTCTTTCTTGTAACAATCAATTGTTGGTTGTTAGGATATCATCTTCTTTCCCTCTTGTCCATGTTTAGACATAGATGTCTCTTCTTTCTTTTATTCAAAAATTGGATAAAATTTTACATCTCTATTGTAGAGATTTGGTGCATGAATTTTAGGAAGAAAAGAGAAGAAATCATTTTTCTCATGATCTCTAGCGTAAAAATCAAGATCCTCCTACATCTTCTTGTTCTCTAAGAGTATCTTAGGAGAAAAGAAGATTTTCAACTATCAAGATGCAATCTCTGCAAGAGAGCTAGCACCCGATGAGATTAAAAGGCTTCTGATCAGATCAGAGTCTCGTGTGAATATCCGTAGAGGTCAGACGCTTGTGCGGCTACAAGGGACCTTTGGAAGATATCCATGATCATCAGTTCATGTTGAAGATTGATCCATATCCAGGTATATTTTATATTTATTTTTTTTATTTAATTTATGTATCTAAATCTTATCTCACATATGATGATCTTGTTTATAGTTTTAAGATTTGATCTTATGCATGCTTAGATTAGATTAGATTTAATCTGAAAAAATTTAAATTTCACTGCATCGTACTTATTTTGTAAAATCATGCATGCATGAAATCATAAAACTCCAACAGTAGTATCAGAGCACATCATATGTATGAGATTAAGATTTAGATTTGAAATCTATAGAGAAGAATTTTAAATCTAAAAATTTTTGATGTCGTTCTGGCATAAGATTGTCATGGCATAACTTGTTATGCTGAATGGTTGTCCTAGAATGATGTTAAAATTTTTAATTAAAATAGATTTTTAGATCTAATTTTTTTCAGCATATATGTGATATATATTTTATTATTTAAATTTAAAAAGAGTTTCGAGATCTGTTTTGATTCTTATGTATGATATATGAAAGTATGTTTAGCGTTGAAATTTATTTCAATAATATGAACTTATTTATGTATGTGATACATATTTGTATGTATGATCTAAAATTATTTCGAGATCAAAATTTACTCTTCATGCAAAAAATTTAGATCTAAAAATTTTAATTTAAGATATGAAATTAGTGTTTGTGCATGAGGGATTGGTCATGGGTAGATCAAGTTAGGTCCTATAATTTGATTACGTTAAAAGATTTTTGATTTGATCATATTGGGTCTAAATCGATTTAGTAGTTGATCAAACTAAGTCAAGTATTGATTAGGATGAGATCAATAAAGCTTAAGATCATACAATTATTGTTGATCAAATCGATTGACACCCATATGTAGAATTAATTATACCTAAAGACCTAATTTAGCTCTGTGGCTCGAGTCTGATTCGCCTTAGCTAACCTATTCAGATCAATTGTCCAATTGATGTCTAAGGCAAGTAATTGAAAGATGGTTATTTAATTGATTCCGTTCGCTTACCTAGCCAATCTATTGGTGTCTAAGGAAAGCAAGGGGGGATCCCTACCAATCTCCACTTATCTGGCTAATTTGAAAGATTGAGTCTCAAATATGGTTGCTTGGTGGTTTGATTTAGCCCATGCCAATTACATCAGTCATGTGATGACTGATTAGATGAGACCTAAACTTAAATCTCTCCACCAAATATTAAGTCCAAGATCTTCCATCGTTGTAGATGTGCGGACATGTTGCCGGCATTGATTATTCTCAACTGATCATAGTGGTTCAGTTGCATCAAAAATATACAACCACTCTATTAGCAAGGAGTTGCTCCAGGGTAAAGATGGAGTTGGGCCTAATAACTGTTAGGTGAGAGATCCAATGATGGCTTTGCACTTGCTTGTGAACGGTGGACCTGACTTAACTAAGAAGTATGAGAAATAACTGTTAGGTGAGCTCAAATGACTTAGAGATCAAGTGACTGCAACATGCTTAGAGAAGCATCTAGGTAAAGAGTTGTCCATGCATCGGTATTTATTCGTGTTACCAAAACTATTAGGTGAGGTGCACGGTATCGGTGGGACCATAGTACCCACTTGAAATCCAATTATCGCATCAGGGTTTTTGGTTCTCCACCCAAAGAGTATCAGAGATCTGATAAAATAGTGAGAGTCTCTTTTTGCATCTAAAAATCTCTAGAGTAAATTATAAAATAAGTACAAATATCTAATTAGAATCTTTGCTCTCTGCTGTACATTGTGTCAGCTTCCAACCATCTAGTTTGAATCCTAGATATCAACCAATTAATTGAAATCAATTACATAGACTGCCTCACAAACTAAAGAATTATTCTTAAATCTTAAAAGATTAATCAATATTCTCTATCAGGATATTCTGATGTTAACAACTTGTCCAATCCATAGTCAATGAGCTATACTTGATGAGTGGATAGACAATGACAATAAGGATAGTTGCTATGCATGAGCGTATGTACACTGTTAATGACATATTGATTTATCTATAAGTATTGTGAGGTGATTAGAGTTACACAATGCATGTGATGCGTGATAGACAGTCAGTCTATGATCGTTATTTGATAATGATTAAGGATATTAAAGAGCTTAAAAGACTCGACATGATCATGCACAAAAAATTGCTTATGAATTTGATCTTGCAATCTCCGATTAGTTTATGTAGATAGTTTATTATAAACTACCATATAAAAGACCATCATGACACTTTATCTAAATTGATCAAAGTGTTGCTAACAAAGAAACCTTGAAAGAGTTCAGAGGTGAACATCTGGAGAGCCTAAAGAAACAAAGACACATCTAGAGTAGGCATGTCAAAATTGCTCAATGCTATCCTTACGATTTTCTCTTTTTCTAATTGAGCTGTGGACTCTAGTGTAGAGTCGATGGAAAGGTAGAGGGTTGAGGAAGTAACCTTTAAATTGGCTATAGGATAACAGTTGCTGCTGTGGCCATGGGTATCTATCCTTTGTGATCATCATTTGAATTTAGTTCTTAGAGATAGTCTCTATCATTTGTATGGTGATGCATCTGTGAACTTAATTGAGCAAACAGTGAATGCCATTGGATCTGATAGATCCAGAATTGAGATAAGCTTAAAGTATATGCGGACCCTTAGGCTAAGTCGTATTGGAGAAGAAATGATTAACAAACTAGAGAAATATGGGCTTGGGCTCATTAACTATTGAGTCAAATCTAGTTTGTGTATCATCTCTTTGAGAAAATATGATCAAGCTACTCTTGTGGGACAAGAGGAAAAGAACCACTGAGATATTTATCTTGGTACACATTTGATGTGTGTAGCTCATGTGATGTACTAATCAAAAAGTTGTCTCTACTTCGTATATGAGATACAAATCTAAAATTTTTGAAAGGTTCAAAAAATTTAGATGTAAGTAGAGAAGCAAATCAAAAAATTTTTAAAGGTACTTCGATCGGATCGAAGATGCAATACCAATGAAAAAAAATTTTCGATTATCTCATAAAATGGTACAGTTTCATATTGGATCCCTCTTAGTAAATCTCAGCTCGACGAGATAAGAAGAGTCAAGGAACTATATGAGATATGGTCTGGTCCATAATGAACATCATTGATTTATGTTTCTTTAGGGACATGCTTTATTTCTATAGAATTGGGTTCTCTCTAAACCTGTTTTTACTATACCGTATAAAATATGGTATGGTGAGAACTGAATCTTGATTATTCTGAGATTCAAAGATGTCTAGCTTGTGTTTAGCATAGTAGGTGGATATGTTAGAGGATAGGTCTATAAAGCTCATCCTAAAAAAGTTTGGGATACTACTTTCTGAAAGGATCACGATGTGATTGTGATCCATTGCTATCTTCTTAAAAAAATTGTTTAACCAAGGTAAAGTAGTGGGAGAAAAGTTAAGCTTAAAGAGAGTATTTCTGAAGAGCAGAAAGTCTTGAGACTTTAAGAACCTATGAGCCAGTAGACATGTATTCTTTCTCTACCTCGTACACATAGTAAGATCTCCAATCCTCTCGAAAGGTACTTAGATATGCTTAACAGAGAATATATGAAAAGTCATTTCTCATGGGAGATGGGAGCATAGAGATGATTTTAAAGCCTACAACGAGGCGATGTCAGACATTGACTCCAAGAAAGGGATGTGAAATAGCTTTCCTGAGTAGTAATCTTTTGAAGATTTGTGTATGGAGTAGCCTATGAATTTCACTTCTGATGATAGGAGATCACAAAGCCTGTAATACTTTTGAAGTTGGAACATCAGATAAGAAGAATTATGGGTTTCAAAAGGGTCAGTGGGAGTGTCCAATACTGATATCGATTAAAATATGGTTGAATATAGATTTCTCCATAAAAGATATAAAGCGAGCATCCTAAAGATCTATAGAGATAGATGCAATTGGATGCTTATATTTTCATAGATAAAATACAGAGACTGGATGCTGAAAGGATTCCGCATAGAAATCTCAGAGAGGGGTCCGCTACCCTCTTGCGCATTGATATGTATCATGTAGTACTTGAATTGATTATACTATGAATGTCACAAGTATATATCAGTTGTATCCAGGCTGAGAGGGCTGGATTGCAGTGAAAATATTTTTAAGCTTTTGAGAAGAACTGAGGATATTTCTTAATTTGGAGAAGGATCAAAGCTAAGAGTAGGAGGATACACCAATTCAGATTTTTTGTCTGATATTGAAGGTAGAATATCTACATCATGAGGTGTGTTCTTGTGTCGATATCTTGGAAGGATTCCAAATAATCGATCGATGGAAGTTGAGTACGCTGTAGATGTGTAGGATACATTCTGGTTCTAATGTTAGTTGCAGAATTGATTATCATGCCATCAGATACCGTGACACTATACTGTAAAGACAATGGCACTATAGCTCTTACTAAGAAACTTAGGTCTCATCAGATATCCAAGCACATAGAGCAGCAGAACATGCGACTATCTCGAGTAGAAATATATAGAGATGCAGAGAGCAAACTCTACATGTGATATGGTTGACTCACTAGTAAGTCATTTAGCTAGTCTAAGACTAAAGCTTGTCTTGTGAAGATGGGGCTTGGTATATAGCAGATTGGCTCTAGTGCAAGTAGGAGATTATTAGATATATATCTTAGAAGCCAATCTTGGCTGACATATTTCATATCTCTAGGATATTATTTTGTACTTATTGGATAGTTATATTACCATTTATGTTTATGTGTTTATGAATTATCCAAAGAATTAACAAGATGATGACACATATTCTTAAAGAGTTGAGAATTTGAGGCATGTGTCATTGATGGTTGATTTCTAAATTGCTCCTGGTCATAGGATCATCATGGAAATGGTGATTGATCCGTATAGACCAATGCACGGATTGCTTCCTTCGGACAGATGGGTCTCAACTCTGCAGTGTAGAAACATTGGAGTGAGAGTGCAGATGGTTGTTAGAGAACAACTAGCACTGAGCATGTCCAATACGAGAAGTCACATGGATGTCTGCTCACTCGTTAATGACTTTCTCGATGCTGCAGTTGTATGATTGATCTTTTGACCTGAGATGGTACTACTGCTCGCAGTGAGGCTGCTGGAGTTTGACTGACACATCAACATGGGTCTCAAGGAGCCCTTATAGTGGATGTTGGTGACAGTTGGTCCACTGTAGGAGTAGGGTATGCATCAAGATGGGATCTATCGATCCTAGCAGAAGGGAGTAGTCCTATAAAATTTAAGAGGCTGAGTCCTTAAGTCTATGGCCATAGCAGTGTGATTGATGAAAAAGAGTTTTCATAGAATCACATATGGACTTGAGCTGATTGAATCTATCATATGACCGATGTTGAGGTTTGACGATTCATCCATGACTTGCCATCTAGTCGGAACTTATGATAGAAGGACTGTATCATACGTTAACTGCACCTAGAGGTTCATCATCTTTTATTCTGCTGGGTTGTCACTATATACTGCTGGATGTTACTGGTAGATTATGGGACTTATAAGGATCATCTTGATGATCATTGATCCCTGATGGACTGAGTTGGTATTGTTCCAATCTATTGAAAAGAATTTCAATAATATTGTGATAGAGATCACAATATATCTCACTACCAGACAGAATAGAATCTATGGGGTCACACACAAAAAAAGTTTTTGACTGATCAGATGGTTGAATTATGATTATAAATCGTAACAAGATTTGATTATCAATTTTGATTGATAATTGATTAAATGCAAATATTGCATTATGTAACTTACTAAAGAGTTAGTGAGTTATAGGAAGATTAATTAGCAATAGGATTGCCAATTGGCTTAATTTGATTGAGCAATGGGACTTGCATAAGTTCAATTTGATTGGATTTAATTTGACTTATTATGGGTTTGATTTGATCAACCCCAATTAGGTTATGGGATAATCCCAAAAGGATCGGATGATTAGCCCCAGTTGAATTAAGATTTGGGTTTGATCAAATTTTTAATTAGACTAGGATGCATGTATTCCTAATTGGACTAGAAATTTTTATTTCCATGGGTGCACCAAATTCTAATTGGATTAGAATTAAAAATTAAGTTTGACTCAAGCACCAAGAAAGAGTCCAATAAGACTAGGACTCCTTCTCCAATTAGGAGATAACTAATCTAAATTAATTGGGCTTCAAATCAGATTTGGATTCTTATTTATTTGAGTCTAATTTGGTCCTAATATGATTAGGACTTATTGAAATTTAATTGGATTTAAAACAGCCATTTAAATGAAGAGTCCTATGTTCTTGAAATACCTTGATTCCATGCGCCAAAAAGACTCCACGCCACCTTGTATTTGTGCGCCTAAAAGACCCACGCCCCAAACCAGATTTTCAACATGATTCCTCCTCTTTATTTTGCATGTAAGAAAGAAAAATTTTCTCCCTTATTCACGTGTAATAGCTGGTGTGAAACCTGGTTGTTGGGTGGCACAAAATTAGGAGAGTCCAAGATTACAAGGACTCTTGATTCCCATCCAAATTAGAACTCATCTTTTGGTCTATTAAAACCCACCTTATGGGACAGTTTGGAGTGAGATCAAGATCAGATTTTAACGCCCAAAAGGAGGTCTTGTGCGTGGAGAAAAAACTCAAGAAAGGAGGGATGGCATGGAGGGTAGAGGCGTGAGGTTAGTTATGGTTTCATCTCTTCTTTCTTGCAACAACCAATTGTTGGTTGTTAGAACATCATCTTCTCCCTCTCTTGTCTATATTTAGACATGGATGTCTCCTTTTCTTTTGTCCAAAAGTTGGACAAAATTTCTACATCTCTATTGTAGGGATTTGGTACATGGATTTTTAGAAGAAAAGAGAAGAAAGGGTTCTTCTCATGATCTCGAGCGTAGAGATCAAGATCCTCCTACATGTTCTTGTTCTCTAAGAGTGTCTTAGGAGAAAAAAAAATTTTCAACCGTCAAGATACGATCTCTGCAAGGGAGCTTGCACCTCAGTGAGATTAAAAAATTTCTGATCAGATCAGAGTCTCGTGTGGATACTCGTAGAGGTCGGATGCTTGTGCTGCTACAAGGGACCTTCGAAAGACATCCATGATCATCAGTTCGTGTTGAAGATTGATCCATGTTCAGGTATATTTTATATTTATTTTTCTCTATTTGATTTCTGTATTTGAATCTTATCTCATATATGATGATCATATTTATAGTTTTAAGATTTGATCTTATGCATGCTTAGATTAGATTAGATTTAATCTAAAAAAATTTTTAAATTCCACTGCGTACTTGTTTTGTAAAATCATGCATGTATGAAAACATAAAACTCTAACATGATAAGCAAAGTGATGTGATTGGATAATAGAGCCCAACAGATCCACATGAGGGATCGTTTGGTGTTTCTCAGCCTGAGCTCTAGGCGGAGATCGTTCATTCAATCCTTGATCGTTCTCTGAAGTAGGCGGCCAAGAATTCGTATCTTTTGGTGATGTATTTGCTGTAGAGATCGAAGTAGATAAGACGATGCCGAACTCCTGAGGGGATCGATTCCGTCAAGTGGTTGGCGAAGACGAGCTCCAGCTATAGTGGGATACCTCCTCCCAATAGTTTTACTATTATCTTAGCCTTTTCCTCTCATAGGCGTTCCTTTGGAATATTTAGTTGGCAAACTTTCAGATCAGTCTCCAATGAAATTCAAACAGTACTCAAGATACATCACATTAGATAAGATCAAAGACCTTAACTTTCATTAGTTTGTAGTGGCCAATGTATTACCCCCCAACAGGACCAATACTCGGCAACATTCTTAGGGACCAAATTACTATTAGTATTCGAGAAAGAGGACCATAATTCTTTAGAGTACATGCTGTTTAGAATCAGGTGGTCTCGAGATTCAGGTGATAGGAAGCAGAGAGGGCAAGCAGGAGGTCCAGGTATACCTTTTAAGCTTAGAATGTCAGCCGTGAGGAGTTTGTTGTTAACAGAAAGCCAGTTAAATACCTTAACATTTTCAAGAATGGGAAGGTCACAGAGACACAAAGGCACCTGGTGAAATAACCCCTCCATGCATAAGAAATAAGTAGCATCTTTTTAGCAGAATATACATGAGAAGAATGCCACATCCAAAGTCTTAAGATCATTCCCAGAGGAGAACGAAACACCGATCGACTATTGGCAAAGGTTGTGGAACCCTGCTTTGGCCGTTGAATTCAGGGGTCGCCTGAATGTCCTTTTGAAAGAAATTCTGAGATAGATCCTGATTGCTTTTTTGCTACAAAAAAAGGTTCGAAAATTTGCTGTACAGTGGCTGATCCTTGAGCCATTTATCATGCCAGAAGGATGTTAACTTCCCATCTTGAATGCTTGGGAACGAAAAGTGTAGGAAGAGATCCGATAGTCGAAGAATAGACTTCCAGATGGAGAAGCTTTAGCTATGAGGGTCTTGGGCAGCTCAGTGGGAGGAACATTTGAGTAATAAATCTTGAGCACCAGTTGAACCCAAAGTCTATCAACATCATTGTAAAGTATGAACCACCAATGCAGGAGCAACGCTGTGTTGGCCATGTGTAAATTAGTGATGCCTGATCCACCATAGCACTTAGGATGGCAGACATGCACCCAGCTTGCAAGGTTTCTGTTTCTTTTGTCTGATGCATCATTGTCCCATGAGAAGGTCCATCATAGTTTATCAATCTTTTAAATAATCATGGTTGGGATCCAGAATATAGGCATCCAATTTATTGGAATGGATCTAAGAACCAATTGAATAAGAATGATGCGACCCGCAATGGATCGTATATCTTGCAAGCAAATTCTCATGCTTGATAAAAATCATACAATCTTATGTGATCAAAATCTCTTCTTGATTCTTTTGAAAACTTATGCAACCAAATTCAATAGTTATAATCAGCCCTACGATATCTATGATAAAAATCACTCATTGATTCTCTTCACAAATCATACAACATATTTAGTAGATATGACTAGATATGCAATCAGGATATGTTGAATTTCTTAATCAAGTTTCGTCACATGTTTCATGTGAAGATTGTATATATTTATGTAGATTTTTTTTTAATGTGTCGTATCAAATCTTGTATAATTAGTTTAATATAAAGATTGTTGCTACAAAGCTCAAAATCTGAAATAGGGCGGATCAAATCGAGTGAAACTGGGCTGAAGTGATCCTTGCGACCTGATGAGAATTCCTCCAATCTGCAAAATCAGTCAAGAAACCGAGTGAGGATTCTCTGACCTTTCAATGCTTAAGTCAGATTGAGAACAGGAGTGAAAAAAAGTGGAAGAGCAAGAGAGATTGAGTGGAACAAGAAAAGAATTGGGTAGGAGCCAAGATGTTGGCCTAATTTTCTACCAGCAAAGTCTCTCCTGATTTCCAAAAGCAGAATTACCTATGGAGGATCTCTAACTCTCTGTTTATAGAGAGGATGAGGAGGCTGTTTCAGAGTTTGTTAGGTTGTTAGAGTAATTTGTTAGGCGGTTAAAGAGCCATCTGTAAGTGAGCTGGTATACAGCTATGCATATGAGCTGGATATGAGATCGTGGCCAGCTGTAGCTGGGTTGTAGACATCATGGTGGGCATTCGCAGAACGACTAAGTCTGTCACTATAATAGTTCTCTTTAGTATATGATCGGGGTGAGATAGAGACACCATAATAGTCATCTCGGATAGAGGATGCATCAAAATTTAGGTCGATAAATATCTAACCTGAATATTCCCTTGTCAGTTGAGATGTCATCCGGACAGAATACAAGGGTGTCCTTCCTTTAGGTCGGTAAAATATCGAGCTGAATTTGCTAATCGATAAATTGGTCTGGTGGAATCTAGCGCTTTGAGATTGATATCTCTTTGATCTCATATGATGATACTACTATCTTGAGGTTGGTTTAACGCACTAATACTTTACCCCCCACTTCCTATGTCTGAGGTGATAATTTTCTGATCGGACTAGGAAGTAAAAGTATCTTCATAAGGTTGGATTTTCATCCATTTGGAAGATATTTACCATAGAGATCGGATTTTACCGATCAGGATATCTTATTTTTGAATTAAAATTTTTGATCTGATTTCTTACCGATCAGGAGATCTCATCTTTATAGTTGTCTTTTGACTCAGTCTTTCACCAATCAAAAAATTTTATCTCCATGCTTGAAGATCCAATTTTTACCGACCAGGAGATCTTATCTCCGTATTTGAATTTTTGGTTCAATTTTTACCGATCAGGAGATCTTATCTCTGTACTTGATTTTTGGCTTGATTTTTCACCGACCAGGAGATCTTATCTCTGCACTTGAATCTTTGGCTTAGTTTTCATCAATCAGAAAATCTTATCTCCATGCTTGAATCTTTGGCTCAATTTTTACTGAGCAGAAGATCTTATCTCCATATTTGAATTTTTGACTCAATTTTCACTAGTCAAGAGATCTTATCTCCATATTTGAATTTTCGCACTGGTTCTCACTAATCGAGAGATCTTATCTCCACATTTGACTTTTGGCTCGATGTTTCACTGATCAGGAGATCTTATTTTTGTACTTAAATTTTTGGCTCAGTTTTCATCAGTTAAGAGATCTTACCTCTGTATTTGAATTTTCGATCCAGTTTCTACCAATCGAGAGATCTTATCTCCACATTTGATTTTTGACTCGATTTTTCATCGATCAGGAGATCTTATCTCTGCACTTGAAGTTTTGGCTCAATTTTCACTGATCAGGAGATCTTATCTCCATTTTTTACCTCAAGATTTTTCAAACTGGTGTTGCTGCCATTTGGAATAAATGAGCCGTTCCTTGAGAGCATCCAAATTAATTACTTGGTTAAAAATGAAGAGACTTGATCTTTGAAAAAATGATCCACCAAATCTTCTACCATCATTGCTTAGACGGACGATTTGAAAATATCAAATAAGAATGCGTCATTTGTTAACACTTGATTGGCTTATTAGCTTGGGCATGGATCGGTCTATCATGACTAAATCTAGGGAGAGATGTGCCTAACTATTATCCGACCAAGTATCAAATTAACGTCAGATCTCACAAATTGGCAAGGAGGTTAGTTAATCTAGACTGTCAGATCGCCTATAAAAGGTTTTTGCCCCCCCGGTTACTATTCATTTCATTGTTGTTGTGAGGAGGTGCTGCCAGACTATTTTCAGAGACTTCTCTATGTTGAACGACCATCAAAAACAGTGAGAAGCTTTGTCGGAGCGGGAGGAAAGGAGTTCATTCTTCATCTCTTAGGAAGATTTTACTTATCCCTCTTAGGTATCAGTCCTCTCTCATTTGTTCTCTTTCAGCCATAGGGTAGCATTTTTTTTTAAAATTTCTTTCATTTCTCCTTCACATTTTCTCTCTGAGAAATATATTTAAGAGAGGTAGAAAGGGAAAAGAGACTTTAGGTGACTTACAAATTAGGTTGACCCAACCTTTATTGGCTATTGAAGCAAGAAATCCACTCTAGGAGGACCCTGAAATCGATTTCATAGGTGAGGAGAGTCCGGATTACAGCGTAGAATCTTCTGTGCATGGTCTCGTGGATTATCTCGATCCAAAAATAGAAGGATCTATTTTGACCTAAGAGAACCTCATAACCCTTATAGAAAAATACGATATACCCGACGAGTATAAGATGATAGTGTCGGATCCAAAAGGTCGGATTTATGAACCTTCCGAAGGTTGTATAGCTTTCTATGACGAGTTCCTTCGATCCGATCTGTGGTTTTCATTGCATCACTTTTTCAGTAAAATTTTTTATTTTTATAGGGTCCACCCCATCCAGATAACTTCGAATGCAATTAGAATGATCATAGTATTCATAATCATGTGTAATTTTTTTTACATAGATCTTAGAATCTTTCTATTTAGGTCTTTGATCTTTTTAAAAAGGTATCTGAGTGAGAAAGATTGGTGGTACTTTTCATCTGAAAAAAATTACAAGTTTGGACCTCACCTTTCTTTTTCAATTCATGCTGGAAAGGCTATTTTTTCTTCATCCAGACTCTTATTCCATGGGGTTTTAAGACTTCCTAGGGATGTCTGGACATGAAACATAATTCTAACAATAAAATTCTCTTCGAGGATGAGGTGGCTCATTCAATCCTGATTACCACCAAAACACCCAAGCTATCCTCTTTGGTAAATGATCAGGCATTGTATGATGTCGATATCAGCCTATACTCTCTTCGAGATAAGACCGAAGTATTTACTTTTCAACTTTATCCTTTCCTATTTTCATTATTCTAAAACATATGGCTAATGCAGAAATGAGGTTCAATCTAGAGAGGGTGGAGGATAGAAAGAGGAAGGACCAATCAAAACCATCTGCTACTACCCCTGCACCAAAGAGAGTCAAAGGTGTGGAACCTCCTCCTGCTCAGGCACCATCTCAATTTTCTTTAGCGATCCCTTCTCCGGCTAACTCGGAGAGAAGTGAAGCCTTCTAGGGACTACAAAATTTATTGGGAATAGTGTCCCAAAGCCAATCGTCAGTCTGTTGACGGTTGTACTGATTTTTGTATTAGTATATGAATTATAAATTAATAAAAATTATTTTGATATTTTTCATCACAAATTTTTTCATCTTCTAATAAACTCCTGTGTTGTGGTGAAGTCCATAGGACTATTTAGACTCGACAAAGGAGGATTTATCATTTAGTCCTTAAACCTGTTCGCGACCAAATGATACATTGTTACCAAGGACAATAATATTTATCAAACATAGATCATTGTGTGCCATATAGGTTGGTTGTCCTCTTAACCAAAGAGTGTGGAGATACTGGTATGGCATACAGGTGAGATATAAGGGTACATCTGCATTGAACGTGACCGACTCTGGAGCTATTTCTGCCATCAAGATTTGCTCTGATGGGATATGGGTATAACTGTCCTCCGACTTGAGACCGCCACGGTGACTTGCAAGCAACTCACTGTACTTAGGCACTGGACTACCCAAATTTTTAATTTAGTGACAGAAGGCTGCTGGGTGTAGTCAAGTACTTGACTTGTCGGTGCGTGTGTCAAGATGAGATTGACCACTCCAGTTCAGGAGCTATGTACAGTCGTGTTTTAATTTAGCAAAATCTTGACCAGGGTAGTCCTAGTGAGAAGTCACAGGATTGTTTGAATTGAGCATGATTCGGATGATCTGATCAGGATTGATAGTTTAACCCTGAATCGTCCTAAACACAGGGGTCAAAAGGGATGAATTATACAGTAACCATATTCACGTAGATTCTGAGTGTTGCGATTGTGACTATTCAACCTATCCGGATGTCGGATACCATTGCTAGATGGTCACTTCGATTAGTACAGGAATTGGTTCTTGTGCTACCAGCTTAGGTTCGAACCTGCGGGGTCACACACATTAGAGGTTCCTATCAGATCTGATGGCTGATGAAGAGTCCTAATACTCATGAACTATGAGTCCTATGTGTCTGGAACTCTGTGATCGAGAATCAAGATTCTCTGATTATGAGTCCCACACATTTTGGGTACTGGGGTCAAGAGTCCCACTGGTTTGGGACTCTTCGATCAAGGTTTCATATCGATGGACTTTGATACCCGATTGTCCATCGGATTTGGACTCAGTATTTATGAGAGGTTTAATTAGTGATTTGATCGCTAATTAACTCAATTTGATTGAGTAATTATTTTTAGATCAAGTCCAATTGAATTGGATTCAGTTGGGTTTGACCCGATTAGGTTAAGTGTTGACCTAATCGTCGAAGTGGTTTGGTCCCTGATTTGATCAGGGGTTGGACTTAGTCAATTCCTAATTTGATTAGAATTTTATTGAGCCTAATTAAGTCTAATTGTGTTAGGTTTAAATTAGTCTAATTGGACCTAACTTATTTTAATTAAGTTGGTTCAATTAGGTTGATTTAAAATTAGAAACCACCTTGACCTCAACTCCCTGCGCCACCTCACTTCTTCTGCGCTCATTTGAATTCACGAGAGCAACTTCTTGTGAATTTTCTCCCATGCAAAGGCCTTCCCACGCCCCACATTTGTGCGCCATATGGGTGGATAAAGATGGTTGGTTGGCCATTGAAATTCAAAAGAAAGTTTGAATTTGAATAAGCAACCAATCCATGTGCCACCTAGCCTTATCCATGTGCCATTTGTTTTACACGAGAAAGAGTTTCTCGTGTAAATTCTCCACGCATAAGAGAAGCCACGCCTCTTCTCTTCTCATGTGTAGAGTGGATAGGAATGAGTTGGTTGGTATTTGAATTCAAATTCGATTTGAATTCAAATGAGCAACCACTTATCTTTATCCTCTCACGCGATAAAAATACTGCAAAGATGCGGTCTTGCATCGTTTTAAAAAGGAGATAAGAGAGGGCATGCACACGGGATATCTGAGAAAAAAGGGTGGCGTGAGAGAGGTTTCTTGCATGAGAAAAGAAAAGAAAAGAAGAGAAAAGAGAGAGAAGTGGGTGCAAGCTTTTCTTGTGTACCCTAGGGTTTTGGCTTAGGGTTCGGGAAGTGAGAACGTGAGCTACGAGTGTCGTGAGCCCACCAAACTTTAGAGAGAACATCATCAACCTCTCTATCATCTTTGCTGATGATTCAGAGCATTCAAAGAGTCAACAGACATCGATCGAAGGAGTTCGATCAACATCAGCCATCAAAAAGGTGCAGTCACGAACTAGCATTCGTGAGGAGCCGATCAGACCGGGAGCTTCATGTGGATGATTCATAGAGGCCAGACATATTGTGTGGCTGCATTGTGATAATCAGACCCTTCCGACGGTGATCAGGTTGCGGTGATCAACTACCCGCACAAAGGTAATGTGTTTTGAATTTCAAATTTAAATGCATGCATACTATATATCATATTTAGATCCTAGTGTAGGATAAATACATGTTAATTAATTAGATTAATTAATAATTTTTACTATAAAATAGTGATTTTGAAAAAGTTTTAAAATTATCGTTTTACCCCTGCACTCAAATTTCGCTTCAAAATTCTCCCTAGGCCTTATCATTGGAACCTCCACCTCGCCAACCCACCTTGGTGAGGATCAAAAATAATAATGCCCGACCTATGTCTCCTTCCCAGGAGACAAGACGTAAGCCGCACGTAGTTTTTGCGGCCCCATCGAGCTCAATTGAGGGAAATGCCATGACAAGGATGTCACTTCTGGAGCGGCCATGATTGGACCGTGATCGCCGACCATGGCTTGCTTCAAGCACCTCATGCATGTGAGTTTTTTTTTTTTTACTTCGATGAATGGCTGATCTGAACTTTTGTCCTGTAGGTCACCGTCGATTTCAAGGTCATGTATGAGAACATGGCCTACTTGTTGAAAAATAAAGAGATCATGGATGCCAATCTGATCATTCTCCAAGAGAAAAAGAAAAAGGAGTACGAACTTACTGCAGAACTCAAACATCAACTTGAAGAGAAGCAGAAGGTATTAAAGGAAAAGAATCAAAATCTATTGGACCTTCAGCAAAAAATCAATGATCAAGAGAAGATTTTTGATCTACATACTATCATCGAGAAGAATAAGGAACTGGAGCCGAGACTTAGAGAGGCAGAGAAGGCCAATGAGGCTCATGAGAAGGCCATCAAGGCCTTGAAAAAGCAAGTTAAATAGGAACAAGATAAGGCAGCCAAAGCGTTAGAATTATACAAGATCTCCGAGGAGTTTGAAGAGGAAGTATCAGAGAGCTCTGAGGGTGCATATGATTATGCCTTCAATTAATACTATAATTTTGTCAAAAAATTATATTCTAAGATAGATGTCTCCAAGGTCACTCCCAAGGTGGCCATCGAGATGGGCATAAAGGGGGATCTCGAGTCATCCTCTAAAGCGACAGAGGAGCTAGCTAAGGAGTCTTGTCGGTCTCCGATCGAAGTGAATAAAACTGAGGCCATCATCGCGGAGCCTATGTCTGCAGTGCCTCCAGTAGAGACTGAGATTCTTAAGGTTGATAAGAAATTGTATTTCATTACAGTTGCAGAACCCACTACCACTGATGTTGCTGATAGATTGGAGCAGACTAAAAAGGAATCAATCAAGAAGAATTCCAATGCATCGGTAATTATTCGGTAGAGATTTTTCTTTCTTTTGAGATGTATTGACCTGATAGAGGTCTTCTTTTTTTTCTTTTTGGAACATGTCAACCCGATATGGATTTTCGCTTTTGTTTTTTTTTTCACATCAATGCAAGAAATATTTTTCAGGCATCATGATTTGGCTCGTGTATTCTAATAAATTTTATTACTTGTCAGGATAAAATAATCATATATATCTATATAATTCAACAGAATCAAAAATTGATAATCTTAAATTTACCTATCATCAATTAATTAAAAATCATGGTTCAAATGTACCTTTATTTTTATGATCTTGAATGGATCAAGTTTAAGATTCAATTCAGAGATTGATATTTTCAAGAGAATCCAAAGGTAATCTCGCTCCAGAGATTGATATAGTATCATATCAATTTGAGACGATGTAAGATCTTTTCGATCTAATGGCTGGCATAATACTCATTGATTGATGGGTGATCAAGCCCTTCGGGGTTATACTGGACTAAAATTTGAAATAACCTCATATTCACTAAAACTCATGCCTTTCGGGGCTCTATCGGACTGAGATTTAGATTAATATTTGTGTCCTTCAGAATTTTATCAGACTGAAATCTGGATTAATATGTATGTCCTTTGGAGCTCTATCAGATTGAAATTTAGATTGATATATATGCCCTTCAGAACTTTACCGGACTAAAATTCAGATTAATATGTATGCCCTTCAAAGCTTTGCCAGACAGCCTCTATCGGATTGAAATTTGGATTGATATATATGCCCTTCAGAAATTTATAGAATCGAAATTCGAATTGATATATATATCTTTCGAGGCTTTATCGGACTAAAATTTGGATTGATATATATATCCTTTGGAGCTTTATCGGACTGAAATTCAAATAAATATTTATACCCTTTGGGGCTTTACCAGATCGAAATCCGATATATATGCCCTTCGGGGCTCTACCAGTTTAAGGATCGAATCTTGATAAATTGAAGAACATGACATACAAGAAAGAGCTCATTAGAATATTTTTATTAATAATATTTTTTGAGATTTTTTCAAATTTCAAGAATGAAAAAGAATAGATCCATCTAAACTCTCAATTCTATGAGCCCCTGGATGAATTACATCAGTGATTCGATAAGGTTCTTCCCAATTAGGAGTTAGTTTACCTTGCTCAGTAAACTTTGAAACTTTAGCTCGTCTTAAGATGAGGTCACCCTTCTGAAATGACTTCGATTTCATTTAGATATTGTAATACTTAGAAATTCTCTGTTTATAGGTCGTCATTCTAATATGGACTTGTTCTCTCACTTCATCAAGAAGATCCAGGTTGATCTTCAATCGATCAGAATTGGTTGCTTCATAAAATTTTTTGACTCTATCAGATAATAGGCCAATCTCAACTGAAATCATAGCTTCAATCCCATAGGTGAGCCTGAAAGGAATTTCTCATGTCAGAATCCGATACGTGATTCAGCATGCCTAAAGTACATTTTGCAGCTCTTCAGTCCATAATCTTTTTACATCAGTGAGCCTTGCTTTCAAACCCTGAAGGATAGTTTTATTAGTTTCTTCAGCTTTACCATTTAACTGCAGATGTCCAACAGAAGTGAGTCGATGATCAATATGAAACTTGGAGCAAAATTCATTGAACTTGGGGTTGTCAAACTGTCGATCATTATCAGTGATGATGATCTGAGGTAAACCAAATCAGCATATTATAGATTTTCAAACAAAATCTTGCATCTTTTTCTTTGTGATTTGGGCTAAAGGTTCTGTCTCTATCTATTTTATGAAATAATCAATAGCTACCATAAAAAAAATTTTTATTCTGCTGCTACTGGGAAAAGTCCAATATATCCATCCTCCAAATTGTAAAGGGCCAAGAGACGGTAATAGAAATAAGCTCAGCAGCAGATAGATGTTGGATGTTAGCGTACCTCTGGCATTGGTCATACTTATTGATAAGATCAGCTGCATCCTTTTGAATATTGATCAGTAGTTATATTGTCGGATTACTTTATAAGCAAGTGATCTGCTCCGCAGATGGTTTCCACATATATCCTCATGTACTTCTCAAAATGTGTAGTCAACTTTAGATGGTGTCAAATATTGAATTAGAGGAAGAGAATAAGACTTCTTATATAAGTGATCTTCTTGAAGGATATATTATGGAGCTTGTCTTTTAATACTTCTGACCTTAGTTGGATTATCGGGCAGAACTCCTTTAGATATGTAATCTATGAGGAGATCAATCCAACTCGGCTCATGACCAACCTAAAATACAAAGAGCACCTCAATACTTGGCCTATCCAACTGTTCAATTAGTATTTTCTGATTCAGTTCAGAAAAATCTGAAGTGGTGAGGTGTGATAGAGTGTTAGCTCGGGTATTTTCTAACCTAGAAATTTGGAGTACTTCAATCTCTTCGAAATTTTTGGATAGCTTTTTGACATTCTGTAGATAACGAGCCATCGTTGAATCTTTAACTTCAAATTGATCCCGAACCTGACTGACGACAAGTTGTCAGTCTGTAAAAATCTTTAATTTTTTGATTTCGAGCTCTTTTGCCATTTGAAGACCCATCGTTAAGATTTCATATTCAGCACCATTATTGAAAGTGTAAAAATTGAACCTTAGGACATGCTCGGTTACAAACCCTTCAGGACTAGTCAGAATTAAACCAGCACCACTTTCTTAAGAATTTGAGACTCCATCTATATATAGAATTCAAAATGAATCATCACTTTTAGGACCTGTCGGGATTGACCTATCATCTGGGACTGCATTCTGCAACAAAATCAGCTAGTATCTGGCCTTTAACTACAATTCAAGGTCGGTAATGGATATCAAATTCATTGAGTTCAATAGCCCATTTGACGATCCGATCTGAAGTATTAACTATTTGTAATATTGATCTGAGCAACTGATTTGTCAATACTGTAATAATATGAGCTTAAAAATAAGGCCTGAGTCTCTGGACTGCCATGATCAAAGCATATAACATCTTTTCAATCTTTTTATACCAGATCTCTATATCTCGTAATAGTTTGCTAGTGTAGTAGATAGGCCTTTGAATGTCCATTTCTTCTCAGATAAGAATCGAGCTGGCTGCATAAGGTAAGACAGAAATATATATATATAATTCTTCACCTTCAACCAGCCTAGAAAGAAGAGGTAGAGAGTCAAGATATTTCTTAAGATCTTCAAAAGTAGTCTGACATTCTTCTATCCAGCTAAAATCTTTGATATTTTTTAATATTTTAAAAAATAGAAGAATCTTTTAGCTGATCTGAAAATAAATAGACAGAGGGCTGTCACCCACCCGATGAGCTGTTGGATTTCTTTGATAGAGGCTGGGCATTTCATTTTTAATAATGCTCAAATATTTTCAGGATTAACTTCTATTTCTCTTTGATTAATGAGAAAGTCAAGAAACTTATCTAAACCAACTTTGAAGGTATATTTATTAGGATTGAGCTTCATCTGGTGCCTCTTAAGTTCTCTAAATACTTCCTTCAAATCGGTAATATGTCGATCCTCTTCAGTGCTCTTTACTATCATAACATCAACATAGACCTCCATATTTTGGCTAATTTATTGCTTGAAAATTTTATTGATGAGGTGTTGGAATATAGCACCTGCATTTTTAAGATTAAAAGATATCATTTTGTAATAATACAAATCTTTTTCAATGATAAAGACAATATTTTCTTCATCTTTCAGAGCCATTTAGATTTGATTATAGCCTGAGAAAGCATCCATAAAGTCGAGGAGCTTGTGATCTGAGGTAGCATCTACAGACTGATCAATCCTCGATAAAGAAAAACTATCTTTTGGATAAATTTTATTGAGATCTTTATAGTCAATGCATATCCTCCATTTGCCATTGGCCTTTTTGACCATAACAACATTGGCTATCTATTTCGGATAATGAGCTTCCCTGATAAATCTTCTTTTTAAAAGCTTGTCAACTTCCTCATTGATGGCTTTCTATCTTTTCGAGGTGAAATTTTTTTTCTTTTGTTAAACTGATCTAAAATTTGGATCCACATTTAGTTTATGAATAATCACATCAATAGAGATTCCAGGCATATCAAAGGCCGATCAAGCAAAAATGTCAGTATTTACTCACAGAAACTTGATCATTTTATCCCTTAAGGCAGGCTTGAGGTTTACACCGATCTGGATCATTTTTTTCGAATCATCTCCCAAAGAAATAGCATCAAGTTTTTCTGCTCGTTCACTTCAGATTGTTTCAACCTCATCCAATGCATCCGGTATATCAACTGACATAGTTTTCACTGGTTGCTTTATTTTAGTAGAAATCATAAAATAATGTCGAGCTACCGTAAGGTCACCATGTATTTCACCAACTCTTTTCTTAGTCGAAAAACACACCAGCAGTTGATAAGTGGAGATAATGGCCTTGATTGTGTTGAGACCAAATTGATCGAGAATAGCATTATAAGTAGATGGGACTCTGACCATCAAAAATTTGAGTTGCATCGTTAACTATTTTGGTTCCTATCTTATGTAATTGATAGAGTAATTTCTTCCTCGACTGCCATCGGATTTTTTGAGAACCCGACGAGGGGAGTATCAACCCGCCTGAGCTGTCCGGTCAGGTTCATTTTTGAGAAAGCATCATAGAACAATCATCAGTAGAGCTTCTATTATCAACAAGAACTCTTTTTATATCATACTTTACTATCATCATAGAAATGACGACAGCATCATTATGAGGGGTTTGAATCCTTTTTACATCATTTTCAGAAAATGAAATAACATCTTCAATTCTCTGCTTCTTAGGAGATGGGTCATCAGTGTCAGGTAGGATGCTGGATATCATATTGATAATATCAATAGTTGGTCAGTTGTAGTCATTAGAAGTTTTGCTGGAGGACCGTATTCTTCGATTTTAGTCGGTCTGACATATTTGCCGAGATAACTCCGATGCACCAAAGTTTCTATCTCATCTCGCAGTTGCCTGCATTCCTCGGTGTCATGACCATGATCTCTATAGAAGCGACAATACTTCCGTTTGTCTCTTTTCTCTGAAGGGGCTTCAAAGGATCAGACCTTCGGAGACATCTTTCTCCTTCAATTTCTATTAGAATCTGAGTTCGGAGAGCGGACAGAGGGGCATAAGAATTAAAGCACCGAGGTGGACTTCTTAATCTCAATTTTTTTCGAAATTGATTTGAATTTTCAATCTGCTATAGCTCATTATTCTCCCTCGATCATTTTTTTTTATTTTTATCCTTCCTTGCCTACCTTAAGATAGTCTCCTCCTTCTCAGTCTGGGCGTACTTACGCACCTGATCAAGCATCTCATCGTAAGTATCTGGAAAGTTCTTATTCAGAAAAAAAAATCAGACGATTGCTCTAGAGTTTTTTTTTCAAAGCAGACATGACAATTCATTCAATGAAATTTTTTATTTCTAAGATGGCCACATTGAAATGAGCCACATACTTCTGAAGATCCTCTCCTTCCTGTTGGTAAACAGAAAAAATACTATCTATATGCCTCAAATGAGGTCTGTTAGTACCAATATAAGTAACGAACAGTCTCTCAAGCTACTCAAAAGAAGAGATGGACCTTTGTGGTAGTCCAGAAAACCACACCCTCACTACCTTCTTAAGGGTTGCAGGAAAAGCGATGCACAATAGAGCATCAAAAGCTCCTTGCAAAGCCATGAGGGCCCTATAACCCTCAATATGATCTATTGGATCAGCAGAGTCATCAAAAGACTCAATGGCGGACATCTTGAATCGGTTTGAAATTGGTTCATTAAAGATCTCATAAGAGAAAAGAGATTGAAGATTGAAACTATCCTTATTCTGAGATCGACCTCCTATCTAGAGCTCCATCAGATATCTTTTAAGATCTAGGACCTTATGCTCCAGGTCGCCCCCTCCTTGAACTTTTAGAATATGGGAGCAAATTCACTGTCAACCTCATCAATGAGGTGTTCATCTTGATGGGCTGGTTGAGGATTGTGTTGAGACAAAGCATTCGGAGGAAGAGCTTCTTTCGACTATTGCTTCTCCTTCTTTTGAAGCTGTTGAACAGTTACTGTCAGAGCTTGGACTTGCTGAACAAGGAAGCTGAATTATTAAGGATCTATAGCAATTGGTTGCTGTGGTGGTGCCTCGGGTGCTCCTCCTTCTGGAGCAGAGGGAGAGGGATACTGAGCTTATGCCTTGACTATCTTTTCATTAAAAAAATCAGAAGTCCTCCTTCTAGCACCAATCTGTTACTGTAAGGCTCAAAATTTGGAGTAGGACGGATCGAATCGAGTGAAACTAGGCAGAAGTGATCCTTGTGATCTGGTGAGAATTTTTTCAATCTACAAAATCAATCAAGAAACCGGATGGGGATTCTTCGATTTTTGACTCTCCAATACTGAAGTTAGTTCGAGCCTTGAGAACAGAGGTAGAAAAAAGTGAAAGAGCAAGAGAGATTGAGTAGAACAAGAAGAGAATTGAGTAGGAGCCAAGATGTTAGCCTAATTTCCTACCAGCAAAGTCTTCCTTGATTTCAGAGAGCAGAACTTATCTATGGAGGATCCCTAATCCTCTATTTATGAAGGGGTGAGGAGGCCGTTTCAAAATTTGTTAGGCTGTCAGAGAAGTTTGTTAGGCGATTAGAGAATCACCTGTAAGTGAGCTGGCGTACAACTGTGCATATGAGCTGGATATGAGATCATGGCCAGCTGTGGCTGGGTTGCAGAAATCACGATGGACGTTCGCAGAATGACTAAATCTGTCAGTATAATAGTTCTTTTCGGTATATGATCAGGGTGAGATAGAGATGCTATAATAGTCATTCCGGATAAGGAAAGCACCGAGATTTAGATCGGTAAATATTCGATCTAAATATTCTCTTGTCAGTCGAGACATCATCCAGACAGAATACAAGGATGTTCTTTATTTAGATCGATAAAATATCGAGCTGAATCTGCTAATCAATAAATTGATCTGCTGGAATTTGATGCTTTGAGATTGATATTTTTTTGATCTCATATGATGATGCCGCATATTTTGAGACTGATTTAATACATCTATAAAAATATGGATCTCATATAATATATATAAATTTACGATCATAATTAACAAAAATCAAGCTTTTTTAGCCATAAATTTTTGCCTCAGCAATGCTGAATACCCGGCATGACCTTTACTTAGTAAGACCTTATTTTCCCCGTCCCGAGCTTTTCGTTCCCGTCGTGAGGGCATGATAACCTAATTTCTCTCCCTCGCACTTAAAGCTCTTTACCACCAACATCCAACCGGGCTGGGAAATTATTTTGTTTTCCTGACACCATTGAAATGATAACCGGAAGCAACATCCAAGCAAGGCCTCCATCCCTGGCTTCAGTCTCCAGATGAGGGGCCAGCGAAAGCAAGGGTGCTGCTTTTGCCTCCCCACTGTTACCTCGGTCACCGGTAAAGCAAGGCATTCTGTGTACATTTAATATTGTCATCGGAGTACAGACAACGATCACCCATCAGATTATCGTTCTGTTCACCGGACTGACATGGGTGTCTAGCATTGTGGCGTGGTGGATGACGGGATTGATGGTATCACTCTGGATCTCACCTACCAATTTCTATATTCAAATTGCCAACAACAAGTCAGAGGATGCTCCAAATTTGTCTTCACCAGAAAAGACTGATGCTGAGGTGCATGTGAGGTCACAACAAGGTTCACATAAACAAAAAAAAAAAAAAATGCAAACAATTATAGGTCGAAGAAACGACAACCACAGCCAAGAGACATTGTTGTGGTAGTAAATGCATGTCTCCCCTTGCTTCATGGAACTTGTTCCAGCTCAAAAGGGTGGTAGCATTCAGAAAAGAATGGCTGGACCACCGTCCGGAGCATTCCCTGGGATGATGGAAGAGGGTACATTGAATACTACTCTTTTTAGCAAGATCTGCCGTACCGATTCTATCAATAAACATAATACAGGAGACGTACCAGCATTTGAATCAATATTCATAGCAGCAATACTGATGTTATAATAAGATGGTTCTCGTGGGAGATCTAGCATCTGCATGGTGAACTTCGGCCTTTGGTCTCCTCAGCTCTTTGTTACTTTCCCGGTATAGAATCCTAGTTCAACGAGTATAACCCACTGCAGGCGCCTAGTTCCTGCACCCAGTTGGGAGTATTGAGATGGTGGCTTCTGGTGGTGATGGTGGGAATTTGGACAGGGTGGGAGTGGGGCATCATAGCAATTCGTTGCAACTCAGGTACGCACATGCACGTGTGTTGAAGCAGGATACGTGCAGCCTCGTGCCTCCTCAATGGTGAACTAAATAATGCTGGTTTAATGATAAAGTTTAACTAATATTAATAATACATGAATGGCTTGGAGCACCAAGCTCTGTTTTACCACACCGCACGTCTCACTTGCTACACACCCCTTTATCCCGCATTCCTCCACATCCAGTGGTACCTTTATACAAACACCAACTAATTTTATGCTAATGGAACATGTCTTCAGAATTACGTTCTTAAGAACTCCATAAAAGAGAACTACAGAGCTCAAAAATCAGATGGTTTTTACTACCAGAAGCTCTAAAGTTTGTCCAATCATACATATTCCTTGGTCATGCTCGTCTTTCTTCTTGAGTTCTCGAAGACGGGAAACTTACCTGACAGGCCCAAGATGATTGTTATGGTTCAATCACCCTCGATGCGAACAGAAATGCTCGAGTAACATGACACTTTCATGCTCAAGTAACATGAGAAATAAACCGCTGAATGATTCAAGGACCGATCACCCGATTTAACACTGTATAATGTGTCAATAAATATACTAACCTGAAACCTACACAATCATGTAACTTCCGCAAGAATTTTGGGTCACCACAGCATTATTCTAATAATAACCATTTTCGAAACACAACGAGTACACATGGAGTTAGGAGTCTGGCTCAGGTGCCAACAACACAATGGAAGCTTCATGAGTGCCGGAAACTTCCTTTCAGCTAGAAAAAGGAACATAATCAAAGAATATTGATTTTATTGACATATACCAAATATGCAAGAGTCAGCTGTTAGTTCCTCGTCCAGACAGTTCCAGGCCCCCACACTTGCACCGACAACATGATAAGGAACCACAAGACAAAGCAACTGAAACAATTTTACATCACCAAAAACCACTGCATTATATATATACCATTTAACATCAACGAGATATCGATATACCACAACCCCTACTAGGCCAAGATTACCACACTGCCTGAGAGCATAACATAATATCTCAGGTAATTTTTGATGGAACCATTGATCAGATGTGACTTCCACTTTCGAAGATCATGCTGCAAGGACTATGATCACAATGAGTAGCACCACCCCAAAGATTACTAAGAGCAAGCATGTCTGATCAAATCAACAACAGCGGGTCAAGAAAAGGGTGCTAAATTATATTAAAACTAGATATATTAGGCGGATTAAGACATACCAGAGATGAATTGGACTTTTGTGTTTTGGATGCTTTGGAAAGTTGAGTCTTTGCCTGTGCGGTTGCTGCCACAGAGTTCTCGATGTTCGAGTCGATATCATCTGACACAGGTGATGAAGAAACATCAGTCAATTAGCAGTAAAGTTACTTTCAGATGGCAATGCTAGGATGTGCAACTTACCAATCATAGCTCCTTGGTCATGAACCAACACAGCAAGGTCTTTGAAAATTTCATTCACCTCGCCGATCTGCTGCTGAATCTCCTGTATGCCTTGTTCTCTCTCCTCAATGATTGCTTCATTGAAGACAATTTCATTGTCCAACTGCAATACCTCTTGCCTACAATGCCACAAAAAAATAAAATTACAATAATGTCTCCAAAACCTGTATAGAATAGTTACATATGCATGTCAGAGAAGAAGCCAATGCATGATGATTTGTATCCGGGAATTAGATGGCAGCCATCTAAAAACTGTAAGTGATCAATAACCAAAAATTCACACACACACAGAGAGAGAGAGGGGGGGGGGGGGGGGGTTGTTGAATTCATAAACATTGATAATTCAAGAAAGAGCAACAATTGAAAATTTTGCTCTCACGCAGCTGGGTTCTCAAAATGCTGGTAACATGCAAGGTCAACTTGAATTTAAAAAGAACTGCAAGAAATTCAAAAGTTGCATGTGCAAGGTGCCGGTGCCAAATAATATCTGGCACAGCATCTAGAAGTGTTTAAATATCAGTACCATGGACGTCTTGTGCCAAGCATGACAATTTCACAAACTCACTCAACTATATGTTTATTATGCATCAAAATATAAAATTGAAAGACTCGCTCACCTCCTGGATTCCACAAGCAGTGCACGCTGTTCGGGTGTTTTATCAGCACTGACATCTACCTCACTAGCCGTATAGCTGCAAACAAAAAAGAAATATATATACTTATATACACACACACACACACACACATATACAGGGTACATCAATGACATCATCAGCAAGGCTCATAGATCATGTGTATCAGGTAATGATAATGTAATAAGCAGGTATTCAGCATTGAAAATAGACAAACTACTATGACAACTACAAGTTACTGATGAGAATTCATGAAAATACATAAAGTTTATGTCAAATAGCTTGATACAACCCAAACACACACACACACACACACACACAAACACACATATAACTGACAATCATAATGATAACATTTTGAGACCACTTATACAAGCTGAGTGAGTATATCAGTCCAATTAATGTACCGTGAAGGAAGAACTACTTGGGGAACAAAAGGGGCATAAGCAGTTTCCCTCTCAGCTGCAAGCCTTTGAGCTTTCTGAAACTCTTTCAGAACTGCTTGGAAATCTTTTGCAAGCTTTGCATCGGCTATCTTTTTGCTTGCCTGCAGTTAGAAACACAGAATCTAAGAATCATAACATTCAAGGTAAAGTCACTACGACATGTAGTTCAATAGTTTGAAAGGCCTTATTAGACTGAAGCAAATATACAATGTGTTTCACCCCTATATATCTGAAAGTTTACGAGCAGCTGCAATCATGTCATACTAATTCAAAAATTTCGCACCCGGACATTACAATCAGTGACCATTGTATCATTTAATTAGCACAAGCTCATGAATTACAAATCAAAAGCACAACTATCACCTAGCTCTTAACTAGGTTTAACAACTAAATGATCAACTAGCACAATTAGCGACCGAAGTTGAGTATAGTTTGTAGATAAACCCTGAATAAGTTCTGAATAAGGGAGTTAATCAGGCAAACAGCAAATTTATATGTGCCTTGAACTGAAATAACTTTAGTGGGTATATAACCACATTACGCTGCCTAAATCTATTCGGCCAGCAGGGGGGTCAAGTAACTCTGTTCAATTCTTGAGAGAGTTTAATTCATCTCGAATTGCCAAAAAATTAACAGCTATTCATTTATTTCAAACTATCCAGCCAAATAACGTTTGCAGCTGTTCCAGTTTATTCACAGTTTCCAACCATACAAAGTTACAGACTTATTCATATAAACAGTATAAAGTCAAATCCAGAAGAATACAGAGAAACAAAACAACTAACTCAGATTTTCCTTATGCACAACCGCAAACACGGCCTAAACAACTTAACAAGATATATTTTTGAAGAATATAACATAAATCCACCAGTACATTGACACTGAATAAGCTTAGACTAGGGCTTTGCTCAAGTATAAGGTGTGACACAAAGTACTTGTTCAAAGGAAAAAGGTGTAATATTTCATTATTCCGTATTATTTATGCCAAAATACAAATGGTAAAGAATATAGTTTTTTAATCGTTTATTATTTTTTTCAGAATGTTCTACTGTACCTGTACTGTTCCCTCCTTTATTCTGCATCCGTATCATAAAGAACTATTATTGTTGTAAAGATTGTTTGTGACAAGAGTTTTCTCATGCGACTCCGTTAACATAAGAAGTGAGTATGCAATCACACTAGATGTGCAAGGCAAGGTTTTCCATACCGTGCCGAACCGGCCGGTACACCCCGTATCATATCGGACCGACGGAGAACCGGCACGATTCGGTCAATAAATTCGGTATACGGATGGTACGAAAAAAAAAGAAAAAGTGGAAAGAGAGAGAGAGGAGGAGAGGGAGAGAGGTGGGAGCTGTCGGAGGCTGACGGTGGCCGACTGCGGCCGCTGGAGGGCTTCCAGCCCGTATCGCCCGATAGGACTTTCAAGAGAGCGAGAAAGAGAGAGCGCGCTCGGAGGGGAGAGAGGGACCTACCAGACGGACGGCGCCTCCATCGCGAGAGCTTCGGTGGCTGGCGAGCCAATGCCGACGGCCTGAGGGCGGTCGAGCGGGCGGAGCCCCCGTCCTCTTCTTCTTTTCGAAACAGACCGTCTGTTTCGATTTTTTATTTTTTTTTTGTTTTAACTTATGATGTCGGCAACTAGGTTGCCGACTTAAAGAATTTTTTTAAAAAAAAATACAAAAATTATGAAGCCGGCAAACTATTTGTCGGCTTCACTTAAAACTAGATTTTTTAAAAAAATTTACGAAACAGGGGCGACGCCCCCGTTTCACGCCCGCGGCGCCGCGCACGTGGACTCCGCCCTCCGACGACCACGGCGGCTAGCCGAAGGCCATCAGGCGGCCCCGCCGGCTCCTTCCCCTCTCTCTTTTTCTTTTTTCCTCTTTCTCTCTCTCTATTTCTCTCTTTCTCTCTTTTTTTCTTCCGATTCGAATCTGCTTGCCTTCGTCGGTTTGGTACGGTACGAAACCGTATTGATCCGTACCGTCGGCTGGCCGATTCGGCCGGCGGTACCAGTTCAGCATACCTTGGTGCAAGGTCATGCTTATGGCACAAGTTTGATGCTTTACTCTGATCAATATGAAAGGCTGCTCCTTTTTCAACCAGTTTGTTAATAAACAATCTCTCCACCTTTAAAAACGAAAAACTTCAATGGTCATACTTTATTCCCCAATAGTGATAGGCTAATTTTAAAAGACTTCATAAGGCCAAACAAAGAACTCTGTCAATACATATGAAGCAAAATCATTAGGAAACCTGGATCACTAAGAAATAGAGCGAAAAGTTCCCAATCATACATTCATTTTGCCGCTTAAAACTGAATACTATTCTCAATTCTGTTGAATGGAGTTTCATACATCTGCGAACTCTTCAAAACTCATTTTCCTCAATCTGATTTAAAGATTTGGTAAGGGGGAAGATAAATCAGGAAGATAAAGATGTATCACAATTTGAGGCCAACCGAGACATTGAGATCACACAAGTTGGTACATTTCTAGTCCAAGTCCAAAATCCAAGGCTACAGGTTTAGGTCAGGCCTGTTCAAGCGAAATTGAAGTGCATCTAAACTACAGCACAACCCATTCAGTCATGACAGGCGTAATCAGCCCTAAAAAACATAGGTCCACAACACAATATTAAAGCCAGTCACGTTAAAGCCAATTTTTTCACATAGAGCCTATTAATTTAGGTAGAGGGTGCAAGATACAATCTGATGAAGCTTTTTGAGTCCTACTTCAATGGAAAGATGAGGAGTTTTGAAACTGTTATAAATTCAAACATACATCCCAAGATGAGATGTATCAATCAAACAGTTCAACAAGAATATGTAATAAACACTCACGCTAACTTCAGCTCGATGATCTGTCTCGCTAGCTTGTTTAAGTTTCGCTGATGTATCTTTCACAAGTTGTCCAATATGTAACCTTGTCTTATGCCTGCCAGCAAATAAATTAATCAAAATAGGTTCATCAAGCAGATGACATTTAAACTTTCTAGATCAGAACAAAACAAGGTGTTAGAAAGGTGCAAATTTTTATGGAAAAGAAAGCATAGGTCTGGAGAAAAGGTGTTGTCCAAGCATTTCTAGTACTCATACAATATATGTTGCACAGCAAAATGAAGCAATGATAAAGGTGAAGCATTAAAACTTGTAAAATTACATAAGCTGAAAAGGAGCTTCATGAAAAACTGAAGACAAGATTTTAAGAAAAAAAGGCCAGAAGATGTGGCATCAGAGAAGTATAATATGGATGTCATGGTACGCATTACCAGTTCAGAAAAAAGAGTAGGTCAGTTGTGCTCACCCCTCAAAAAACAGGGAGATAAATTTTGTCCGCATACTTCTCATACAAAAGTGGATGAAAAATAACCAGAATGCAACTATTTCACATAGCCATGGAATGTTAGCAACAATTGGAACAAATACTAGTAGACTCTTTGAAGAGACATTGATGTTGTAAAATTTTAATATATAAGGATTTGATATCCTACAAATTAGTTTTCAAAAAGAAATGAAAAAGGTTATGCAGAATCGAGATTCTTCAAAATCAAATCTAATGATTAAATTGGAAAAGTATTTAGATTTAGACAATTTTCATGTATTTGTCCATGTCTGTATTTTCCATAATGGGTGATTAAGATGGAACTTCAGAAACAATGAACATACAATTAAACATCAATAAAAACTGGTGACACTTAGGGGCATCAAGAAAAAGAAATGCTTTCACCTTGATTGTCTCCTCACAACTTCCTTCAAAAGTGTAACTGCAGACAATTCAACATCACTCAAATGTTAACCCACCTCCTATGTTACATGAACTAAAGTTCGTGCGTCAAATAAGGGCGTGTGTCCAAGCATCGGATCCTTTCTACTACCCAAGAATTTAACAATGTGTCTAAGTACATAACAATGTCCATGTTTAAGTGTTGGGTGCAGGTACCCTAAGCTAAAATCAAAAGGTCAAAGTAACATAGGCCATATCTAGAAATACTTGTCTTAAAGGCAAATTGAAACAACAAGAAAAAAAAAAAATAAAACCATAAAGGTATATAAAAAGTTCTAAAGACCGAAAACAGCAAAGATAGGGAAGTAGAAAAGAAAGAGAGTATAACCAGACAATAGGTTCTCATAAAGGATCACATTCTCGAGACTGAAGCAGCTAGCCTGCCACACATACATGCTGTCTCATGAATCTCCATAAGCTATCAATGTCAAAAGCAATTAGACAAAAGATCCAAATAACTCACATTATCTAGTTTCCTCAATATAACACCTGAAAAAGTATACTGATTAACTTGAGATTTCTCATTAAATGTCGGAATGCTGGGCACTTGGCTTAAATGCTACTCCTCAAAAATCCCCACGCAACAGGTAGTAATACTCAACAACTCTGAACAACTCCAAAGAGTCCATTCAGAATGATAACACAGCAAATAACAACACACTGTGATGTCCTTAACAAGACTAAGGGCAAACCTAGAATAAGCTTTAGATTTTAAAGATCAATTTAACCTCTCTTATTCAAGTTTGTCATTTCGACACCTATTAAAACTTTTAGAACTTGACTCGAAATAGATTATCATTCAAGTATTCAACATATAAGCATATGGAATGGATCAAGTTGAGCCCTGAGCTAAGTTACAACACCAGAGGGCAAAAATCTATTTATCATGATATAGCTGTACGGTAGATGCAAGCAGTCCGAGCACATGATCAAGCCAAGAAGGGTTTCAAAAGTTGATTTTAGCTAATTAAGACAAAATTATGTTTGACATGGCCCAGACTTGAACCATATATAAACCAAATGCCTGCATCAGAGCTAATGATCCAAGCATACCTGCATCAGGTTAAATACATGGTTCTGAATTGACAACTATGACACCATATAATCACTATAATGGTGTTGAAACACCTCAATTGCAGCATAAATATATATAACAGATGTTATATATGTGTTATGACTATTAAAGGCTATTATCTGCACATGTACCAAAAAAGGCTGTTACGTGCACCATATCATTTTCGAGATATTAAATATTTTATATCTTGAAAAATTAAATTTAAGATATAAAATATTCATAATATTATTATTTTTCTGAGGCATGTTATTCTCATTTTTAATATGGTCATTGTCACACAACAATAATATAGGTCAAAAAAATGGAGTTTCTAATTAATCAGCCTTACCAATAATTTGATGACATTATATCCATCTATAAGAGTTATATGCTACCTACATAATGTTAGAGGTTGGTTAATAAAGAGAATCTAGGCACAAAAGATAATAATTGGGTGCATGAAAATTTTGAGTTGCTAGTAGAGCAAAACTATGAAGGACGATTTCAGAAATAACTAAAAGAGAAAACTAGAATAAGTGTATAAGTTCCACAAACCATGAGCAATTTATTATAAATAGAATATACCAAGTGCAATGAATCTAAAAAGGCTTCCCTAGGAGCATAGACAATTCATTATAATAATCCATGGTAGCATTCTCATGTGCAATGAGTCTAGAAGGCCTTCTTAAGAGCACAGATTTTGATCAACGGTTGGGACCCTGAAATAACATAGAAATTTTGCAAAAGGACTAGGGATACCTTAAACTACTAGAAAGGCAGATCATATTAAAAACTGAATCACGCTGGCAGACCATTAACAGTTAATAGGTGGGACAAGCTTGTTTTTTTTAGTTATTGTTATTGCTTATTCAAATATAATTGTGCAGTGGAAATACCTACAAACACTTGGAAACTTTTCTTCCCATGAAGTTAGAACATGGTTGGAAAAGAAAACCATCCCACAGCATTCCATCACGTTCACTTTTTCACAAAACTATGATATAAGTTACAGAAAGAACAATAATGCAATATCAGAATATTAAGACCTGACCAGAAACACTGTCTTTTAGCACGAACAGCAATCTAGAAAGTGGTGGGTGCAAGTGGATTCCTGGTTGAGCCTAATTTAATAAGAAATGATGCAGATGACGAAATCATATGATAAGTTGAATTTTGGGTATGTTGAGATGAAACTTGGTTGAGATCCTTTCCTACTTTCTGAAGGACTGGAACATTAGATCAATTGTAAACTAGTGTAAGAGAATTAAGAACCCATGGTTATGGATACAACATAAGATTCAAAAATTGATGCAACTGATGCTTCTTGAGAATTTTAACTAGTGATGATATAAAAGAAGCATCTAATGTCCCATCTCTCACTAGGTCTTCGAGATAATTTTCCAATTTCATCATACCAACTCAATGTAACCTAACATAATTAGAGGACATACTCAAATGCAGGTTTATGAGTTATCTAGTTCCAAGAAATTTATAGACATTTGGGACATAATGTCCACTTTACATGGTTTATCCATTGGCTAGAAAAGAAAGAGTCTGATGTTTCATAAAATTAAAACAGGGACTTCACTGTGGTTCGGGTCCCCTCACAACCACTTCGTGTCTATACATGAAAACTATGTTGATAGGACTGCAATCAAGCAATTTGATGAACTAGATCCGATCAAGCTCAGGTTGAAATTCTTTTTGAGCCAGAAGTTCAGGCTTGGTGCATTTGTCATTTGATTAAAGCCTAATTAAAGCTTAACTTTGAACCAAACATAAGCCAATTTATATCAGCGTGATAAAGTTAAATTGAGCTGAAATCAATAAGAGTCAAACTTAGATCAAGCTTTGTGATTCAAACAAAGTAAATCCACATCATTCAATTAGTTTTCATCAATTCCTTATTCCTTAGCGAAACTAAAGGTGAAGGATCAGCTGTTGAATTAGATATGACATTGATTATATACTAGTTTACATGTCTGTTCTAATCTATCAAAACTATCTCGAGTCTTATCAAGCAGAGCCTAAGTGAGCCGAGTTTATTTCCGGCTGGGCTTGAAATTAATTTCAAGCTTACAAAGTGGGTCCAAAATTGACTGAATTATATTTAAATCCAGCCTATTTTGAGCTTACTTCAAACCAAGCTCGAGCTGCTTACATCAATTGACAGTGTTATGGGTGCTGATCTTCATTTATTTTCCTCAATTCTATTATTATTTTAGGTGCCCAACTTTGTTTTCTTTTTGACCTTTGGCCATCACAATTCATGTCTCCTTTAAGCTAAGGTTTTTGCTTGTATATACTGTTACTCTTATGTTAGAATTCTTGTTATTATTGCGGAACTAAGCAAAAAGTTATGGTTATCATATTACAAATGTTTAAAGACTTCTTACATGCTAAGCCAAATGCATGGGGACTGACTGTACCAAAAAAGTGACCCAGTGCACATGAGAATCCCACCATTGCAAGGCCTAAAGAGGGTAGATGTATGCAGCTTTACCTCCACATGTGGAGAGGCTATTTTTGCATTTTGAATCTGTAACCTCCAAGTCCAATGGAGCAACCTCCCATTGAACCAAGGCTCACACTCATAGGGACCAAGTATACCAAAAATCTAAAAAATTGAAACCAAAGCGTACCATCTAAGCTATAAGTCCTCAAATCTACAGCAGGCCTCAAGTTCTCATCAACAGTTTACTAGCTTTCTCTGGACATTTTGTGCTCTCTACTACTTCCAATACCTTAACCATGACATCACTTTCCACCCTTTCATAACTATGTCCATCAAAGTTAGCAAATAGTCCGTTTTTAAACTCTCATATTGTCACCAAGAGAGATGTCTATATTCATAATGAAGACCAAGCCCATCACTACAGCCTTTCCTTGATATAAACGCCAAGACACCAACTAAAACTCTCAGTTTAACATAAAAAAGGAAATGAGAAAAAAACAATAATAACGTTTTTGACTCTACAATGGAAGATAAGTGTATGCATTTTTTCCTCAATATTATGGTTATCCAATTATGAGTTCTGTTACCCTTAAGCAATCTACAGTCCCATCCCATGAGATAAATGAATCTAGCTTTTAACTAATGCAAGCTAGAACGTTTGTGCAAATACATCGTAATCGATAATTTTCCAGATGAATATCTTACAGTTGTATCATCATCACTAAAAGATCACTAACATTGAGGATCCAGCAGAAGCCAAAAAAAAAAAAAATCTATCAATCCCAAATCTTGATTCAAGAAAGCTGAAAATCAAATAGGCAACGATAGACATTACGATGACAACAAACAAACAGGATGTTTTCTGGATCAAAATACGAGGCATATAAATCCTAGAAACCAATCTAGGTCAAAAACAATACAAAGCCAAAAAAAGAAAAAAAGCTAATTAAGTAAAGTGACGATGATCCTCACAGCTTCTCGCGAGCTCGGGGGTGTCCTTGGGGGTGCCGAGGGTGTTGACGAGGCGCTGGAAGGTGGCGACTGCGGTGGTGATCTGAAAGACCCCGGCGGTCACCGCTTGCGTCGGGTCCTGCCTCCCGTTCACCAGATCCCTCCGCCCCGCCAGCGGCCGCCCCGCTTCCACATCCTCGAAGCTCATCGTCTCTCGCTCCTTCCTCAAATCCTCCTCCAAAGACGAAGAAGAAGAAGAAGAAGAAGAAGAAAATCGACACAAACCCTAACCCTAACAAAACCAAATCGAGGAGGGGCGGCCTTGACGGAAGGAGACGATGAGGGAATTTTAGGGGGCGACGGGACCGAGATTTACTTTCGAAATTAAAGAGAAGGATTTTTTAAATTTTTCTTAACTTTTATTTATACACGCTCGCTGGAAAGGGAGAGGAATCGGCGGAGGAAAGGAAGAGGCCAGCAAATATCGAGAGGAGGTCCCAGAAAAGGAAACCCACTTGACGGGGTCGCTGATGGGCCCACCTATCTGACGGTCCATAACGGTGTTCTCTGACCCGGTAACTTTCCCGATCAGCTGTCGAGATACATTCAGAGTACAGCCCGAGAGCAAATTATAATCGTACAGCTAGTACGTGGGGCCCAAGTGAATTACGTGCGTCGGAATCGCTCCCCGACGACGACGCTTCTGGAAGGATTGGCGTGAAAGGCTTATATTGATCGGACGGTGCAGGATCCAACAAATTAATTCTTACGTGATCAACGTCGATTGGAGCTTCGCACGTTTTGCATGGAGCCTTGCCGGCACGGGTGGCGTTTATCGGATTTTTTGACACGAGAAATATAAATTTCTGGATACGTATAATATATGGATGAAGTATGGCCCATGAGCAGAGACAGACAAGGGTTTTAAGGTGAGACACCAACAAAATATAGCTACAGAAAAATGATTGATTTGCATAATGATAATTGAATGATTTATGTTATTTTATAATGCACGAAGGAGCCACCATATGGGAATTATTGTGCTTGCTGAATTTTTAGGATTTATTTGGCATCATTGTTCCTTATATATTTCTATTTTACCATAAATTAATGAAATAGTGCATAGAGATCGCATCTCATTTTATCAAAAAAAACTTATGTTACTGGCTTTTATTTACTTGATTTTTTGAAAGCAATAAACTTCTTTTTATAAAAATATTAAAACTTAAAAGTTTAAGAGATAACTTTAAAAAATAAACAGTTGTCGCTATGCAATTATGTCCAGTTCATTTAGTTGAGGCTAGGCTGGCAAGATATTGCCTTTTCCAGAGGATTGAGGAAAATCCAAACAGGTAACCACCAGAAACAAAATTGAAGGCGCCATATTCTGCACCTTCTTTGGATCCCTAATAGGTTCAAAGAAAATCCAAAAAGGAAAAAAAAAATAATAATAAAAGAAAGAAAAAGGGATAGCAAATCTTCCAACACTTATATTGCTTATGCTGGCATTCATAATTTCAACTAATCAAAAAAAGCTACCAACTTTGAGGGGAATTGGAAACAAAATCAAAGATATGCCCAACTCTCTTCTAGTTATCTGACTTTTCATCTGGGTTCCAATGTTCTTTCCTATTTCTCTTCCATTTTGTAGTTTCTTCTATCTATTTTAATAACAACTGGATGGCTCCTTTTAGCCTCCCTTATCAAAAAAGGAACCTCAACACGGGTCATTGTGGTAGGCCATTCTCTTTTGCTTACAAGCGACATACAACAATATTTGCTTTTCCAAGAATTTATAGTGTTGAGAAACTTTAGTTCTTGTAATATAGAACCTAAAATTTTGCAATGTAGAACCTAAAAGATTGATTATGCTATGGCAAGCTCTCTTAAATAAGTCATAGGGAGTGCTGTGACTGGTGGTGAAGGAATTAAAAAACATCTATCAAGGTAGGCTGACGGTGAAGAGATTTAGAATATCAACATTTAGCTGTGAAAACTATAATGAAAAGGAGGAAAAAAAAGAGAATCCATGCCCCTTTGGGACCAGAAGCTTGTTGTCGACAAAACTTAGAGATCAAGCAGCTAAAAATAACAGTACTGCTATAAGTTAAGCTGATGCCAAAACTAAGAAGGAAAAGAGGGAAAAAAAAAAAAGAAAAGAAGCTAAGGCATTGTTGAGATTGAGATTTGAGTCCATGTCCTTTTGGATCAGAACCAAAATTTTCTCAATTGCCAAAATTGAAAAGGAAACGAGGAAAAGATTTTTTTTTTTTTTAAACACCAGATTTGCTCAATTGCCAAAATTGAAATGGAAAGGAGCAAAAGATTTTTTTTAAAAAAGAAAAGAAAAAAAAGGGGTGCCCTGTTAGATTAGAGCCTTATTATCCCTTGTTGTAGAAAACTAGAGCAAAAATGCTTGGAGATCAAGCAACTAAAAATTTAACAATGCCTAAGGTATGTTAACTCTGAAGAAATTTAATTATCACCCCTTAGCTACCAAAACTAAAAAGCAAAAGAGAGAAGAAAAAAAAGAAAAAGCTAGATGCTACTTTGCATCACATTCATTTTTTTCGATTTTTAAAAAAGATTGGTATGGTTAATTAAATATATTTGGTATAGTTAATTATTTTAGAAACAAAAAAAAATAGTGATGGAGGCGGATATGATGGCAAAGTGACAAAAATAATGAGGTGTTGATCATGTTGGTGGTGAGAACAACGATGATATAGGAAAAGGTATTGACAATATTAATAGTGGACATCAATGATAAGATAGAGGTGGTAGTAATGGTGATGGTGGTGTGGGAGGTGGTGGCATTGATGATGGCGGACAGAAGTGTTGGCTATATAGTGGAGACATCGATAATGGCAATGATACTATATTAATAACTACAATATATGATGATGGTGGAGGCGTGGCAATATAATAGAGGCAGTAATGATGATGACAGTTGTATGGTAAAGATAGCCATGGTGGTGGGGGTGATGGTGATGGCAATGCTTGCAATGGTAGTGGAAGGTGGTAGTCGGACAATATCGGACTATGGTATGTTGGTGGTGGAAGTATTACTTATGTTGGTGTGTGAAGGCGATGACGGTATGATAAGAGATGGTGATAATAGTGGTGGCAGTAGCGGTAGGGGTAAGGATACCAGCAATAATGTGAAGGTGATGGTAATAGTTATAGTGGTGCGGTGGAAGTAGTGGCATTGATGGTGGTGGCCAGGAGTATCGGTTATATGCAGAGATAGTGGTAATCACAGTGATGATGTATTAATAGCAGTAATGATAATAATAGAGATGCTAGCAGTATGATAGAGGTGGAGTGATGATGATGGTGATTAGATATAATGACAGCTATATGACGTTGCGTGGTGTAGTGATAAAGGTGGAGGCAATGATTGGTGGCAAAGGGTGATGGTGGTATTGATAGTGGTGATAAAAAATATGAGTTTTTTTATTTTTGAACATCTTAAAAGTCATAGTTTCTTACTTTTAAAAAATAATAAAGATAACTTAAAAATAAAAAATAAAATAATAGCATCAATATTTTTATCTCAATTTCTATTATTCTATTAAAAAATAAAAATAAAATATAAAAATGATGCTAAACAAGCCTAGGCATTGATGATGATAACTATATGATAAAGATAGCCACGATGGTGGTGGTGGTGGCAGCAACAGCCAAGGAGGAGACAATGATTGCAATAGTGGTGGAGAAAAGTGCATGTGGTGGGATAATATCGCACTATAGTATATTGATAGTGTAGGTATTGATTATATTGGTAAGGAGGTTGACTATGGTATAGTAAGAGGTGATGACAATAGTGGTGGTTGCGGGACTAGAGGCAAAGACACCAGCAATAATTAAGACGAAGGTAATGGTGATGGTGGTGTAGTGGAGATGGTGGCATTGATGGTAAAAGCCATAAGTGTCGTTATGTGGGAGAGGTAGTAGTAATCACAGTAATGATGTATCTATAGTTACAATGACAATGGTGGGAATGCTGGCAATATGACAAAAATAGGGCAATAATGAATGCAATTATACAATAAAAGTGGCCATGATGGTGGGGGTGGTAGTGGCGGTGGTGAAGGTGGAGGAAATGATTAATCGTGAAGGGTAGTGGTGATGTTAATTGATAGTAGTAGCAAAAATATAAGTTTCTTATTTTTGAATATATCAAAAATAATAATTTTTTATTTTTTAAAAATAATAAAAATAATTTTTAAAAAATAAAAAATCAAAATAATAGCATCAAATATTTTTATATTGATTTTTATTATTTTATTTTAAAAATAAAAATAAAATATAAAAGCGATGCCAAGCAAGCATAGGTATTGATAATGATAGTTGTGATAAAGGCAATAGAGGTAATAGTAATAGTGATGATGATGCAATAGAGATGACAGCATTGGTGGTGGTAGATAGGAGTATAAATTATATAGTGGAGGTAGCAGTAACCACAGTGATGATATATTAATAATTGCAATGATGATGATGGGGTGCTAGCAATATGATGAAGGTAGTGATAATGACGGCGGTTGTATAGTAAAAGCAATACGATGGTGGAGGTGGTGGTAGCATTGATAAAGATGGAGGCAATGATTGGTGATGGAGGATGGTGGTGGTGTTATAGTGATAGTAAAAATACATGAATTTTTTTATTTTTGAACATATTAAAAATAATAGTTTCTTATTTTTAAAAATTGAAATAATCTTTAAAAAATAAAAATAATAGTATCAAATATTTTTATCTCCATTTTTATTCTTTTATTTTAAAAATAAAATATAAAATATAAAATTGAGGCTAAGCAGGCTAGGCATTGTTGGGAGTGGTTTTGAACATGTGTCTCGATCGCAGATCAAGCTATTAAAATTTTACATATCTATTAAGATAAGTTAATAGTGAACAAATTCAGATAATCAACCAAAATAAAAGTAGAAAAAAAATATAATATAAAAATATAAAAATTAGGGCCTATTTGGTTGGTTGAACCCAAAATTTCATAGGATTCATTGATTGATCCACTCCAAATGTACTTTGAATATTTATAAATATAGATCTAATCAGCTTGATTTTGATGATTGTATTGATCTAATTCACAAATCCGAATCTCATAAAATTTGGGCCCAATTAACCAAATAGACTCTAAAGTGGTCTGTACTGTGGCAAGGACTATTCTGCCACTAGACCCTGGTGCTAGGTTGTGTAAATTTTCTTTAAGAACCTCCATAATCCCTCCTTAATTCCAATATAAGACAACATACAAACAAAATCAGTGTCAAATGAAATAATTGAATCATTAAGAATAAGTTATAGTGTGGATCAAAATCTATCCATTTGCATAATTTTGCTAGCCAAAACATCTTTTTATTTGTTACATAGCATCTCAGCACCCAATAGTAAAATAACGTCCAAGATCCTTGGGGTGGGGCAAAATAAACAAAAAATTATTTAGGCACAATCAGCATTAAGAGTAGAATCCAAATTTAGATTCCAAATTTTTGTTTCCCCTCTTCCCGCTGAAAGAAACTGCTTTTCTGAAAATTGTATTCGATTTTTTTTTTATCTAATATTTGTGTGGTCAATGAGAAAGGAGAAGAATGAAAGCACAAAAACTTATTTGTCCAAATAATCATAATATTTCTCCAAGGTTGTAACAAATCTATGAAGCAGAAAATTTAGCAATACTCTTTCCAGGATGTAGGTCTTGTAGTACAAAGAGAACTCTAGTTGCAGTTAACTAATACTAAATGTCAACTTCAACAACATGCTGGTTTGAAATCTTCTTGTTGAGCACATGGTTTATTCCATCTGAAAGCAGAACACTAATGAGAAGTACAGTCTCCTTCCTACTACCAAAAAAGATCCTAGAGCATTGTTATTTCATGAAAGAAAATAGTGAATTATATTAAAATTTTATGGGACAACAAAACTTACGTGAAGAAGAAGCTATCGATGCCATCCATGATATAGCATCTCCTACAATTAGAAAGATGTATTGGTGGTAGATTTCTTCATCGGTGCATCTAGCAAAGTCTAAATCTGAATAGCTGATAACTTCAAGATGAATAGACCATCTGTAGGTGAGTATGTATTCTTTTGTATCTTGTAGATAATATATGACTTTCTTTGCAGCTTTCTCATGCTCTATTCTTGGATCATGTTTATTGCCATTGGAGAGTTGAGTTGGCTTAGACTGCTAAGTTGGAGTAAAGAGAGAGTGATGGCCACAGGATGACTGGTCGAGATCTTTCAAGTTGGATACTGATACTAAGTCCTTGATTGATCCCTATAGCTGGATCCTGCAAAATCACCAAAGATAGAAAAGTCTTCACATTAGGGGGTCCCTTAATGGTGGACTCTCTGATGCCTAAGTCAATCTCCAAAGGAAGCAAACAAAAGATATCTGAGCTTTAGATGGAGCTTAGAAGTGGTATCGAGTATGAAGTGTGGAAGATCAATGTAAGAGAGTGGAGAATGGAAAGATGGAGAATGCTGTGAGAAGAATGAAGATCTCAGGAGTAGAGTGAGGAGAGCTCAGAGTTCTGTTGAGGAGTCAGATTCTAGTTCATATGAAATCAATCTTTAAAAGAAGGAATGCAAAGTAAGTGTTTACTTATCTAGAGGGTCTTATGGAGTAGAGTTTTATAGATGAAGATGGATATCTATTATCTTCGGAAACGTATGCTATCTGCTAGAGAGTAGCGATCATGGAGGCATACTTTAGCTATTGGAGAATAATGGCTCATATGTTTAAGAGTTGTTGAGACTATAGATCTGGCTTGGTAGAGGAGGAATGGAGTAGCGAGCAGGCAAGCTGCTTGTCATCTTATAGACAAAAGACTCTGAAAATCTCCAACATGATCGTGAATGATTAGGTGACAGAAGTTGTGCGATCACTCCATCACCTCCTACTAAGGATGCATATTGGGCTGCCGTAGGATCATCAGCATCATGGTGGACAGTCCATCTTTGGGTGTATTGATTGCCCCCTACTTCTGAGGCCAAGGCATCTTTTTAGCTTGGGCAAAGGAAGTAGAGAGAATTCTTGCATTCATCATGGTGTTGACGATCAAGATGGATGCTGAGGCTTCGGCTTTTGACTCTCCGAGGTTGGTATTGACAAGGATCTTCATAATGGGATAATGCTAAGGCATACCCTTTGATCATCACTAGCTTAATTTCAGCACCTTGACTGAAATGCCAGATGAGGTAGGGAGTTCTGACATCATGCATCATTGTGGTTGTACCTCAGGAGGCTACAACTTTGGTAGATGATTGGATGCATGCATTTATGGGAGACGTACACTCGCCTCAACTTTTCAAGAAGATATCATGGCGTGCAGCTTTTCAGTATGATGATTGGATGTTTTGACGATATCGATCCGAAAAGTATTTCGATGTCCAGTGGAGTGCTGACATGCATAGGTTGATCGGACTGTTCATTCGAATTGCCTCCATCATTGAGCCATTCTATAAGTGGCCCAAAAGAGGCAAGCGTTGCTCACCTTGCCTTCTACTCTTAGAGGTGAAGTTAATCTTGCTGGGTAGAGGAGCACTATGTTAGCTGTGTTGTCTTCTCCTTCCCTTGGCTTAGGGTTTCCGACAGATTTATCTTTTTTGTTGTTTTTCTTCTTCTTGGTCCTTTTTTATTTTGCATTCATCTCTATCACTTCTCCTCTAGAAAAACCAGTAGGATAGGGATCTGTTGATTTGGGTCTCCTGCTCAGGTTTTTGGGGATTCTGTCATGGAGGTGCTCGAGATTTATCAAACTCCAAACAACATTAAGTCTATCCTAGAGGAAGATGATATTGGATGGATTTGGAGGGTGTTTGGGATCCCGGATAGTATAGTTCTCAAAGCATCCAGCCTCTCTAGCAAGGTAATTTCCTCTCAAGTGAATAGGGTAGACTTATTTGAGGAGGCTTTAAGAGCCGTTCTAAGGCTTTTGATTTCTGAGGTCTTCGTCAAACTGCTAGGGTTGTATCGGCTTTGTCCAATCCAACTCATCTCCAATACTTGACAGATGATAGTTGGGTTCTTTTACTTTCTTTTACTCTGAAGAATACCACTTCACACAAGGATGTTCTAAGCATTCTTTCAGGTGAACGTGCATCCTCAGAGAGAGATTGATGGTATACTTTATCTCAAAAAGATATCACTAACTTTCCTTCTGGCCTTCCTCCATCTCATGAGTGGAAGAGTCAGATCTTCTTCGCATCCTCCCAACCCCGTGGAGATTTTTGACTGAATGGGGATTGGTGGTGAAGTCCACATCGCTGGTCTTCTGAAGCTGTTTGAGATGAAGGAGGCGATGGTAGAGCTGAAGTGACTCAAGGTACCATCATACTCCGAGTTCCAATGTGAAGATCTTCTCAGGAAGCTATATTCAAGAGGTCTAACTCCTAAAGATGAGTATTTGTTTGTTTAACCCCAAAGCAGCGAGGCAAAACATATTAATTTTTTTATGTTTATACAGGCTTGACATTCTCTCGCAAGGAGTTGGCGGGACAAATCAATGTCGATCCTCCTAGGGAGGAGAAGAAGGAGAAGAAGAGGAGGAGAATCATCCTATCCCCTTCTCCCATGGATATCATGGTCGAAGCTATCATTGTGGAGGCTGACATTGGCTAGGCTATGGAGTAGCAAAGAGAGAAGTGATCGAAGAAGAAGCACACTGTCCCTTCTTCCAAACTTACAGAGGTCATCGTAGCCAAAACAATTCCTATCGAGAGTGGTCCTCTCAAGGTTGTAGGAGGGGGCACTCCTGCCCTTCCAAATGCTCCTTGACCCTTTACTGATAGTTTGAAGCTAGTAGTCAAGGCTTATGAGAAGCTACTGGAAGAGGTAGTGCTTCCAACTGATAGAGGGAAGCTGGTGGCACAATCTTTTAAGGTTTGCATCTAAAGCTTTTCCCGCATTGCCGTTGAGGTAAGACTTTAGCTTTTAATTGTCTTTGATGTTTATACCTTTGATCTGACCTGATGATGATCTTTAGAGATTTCTCGAGAAGTAGGCTCTGCTTTAGAATGCCCGACGTCTAGAGAGAGAAGTTTGCTAGTCTCGTAACCTTCTTCAGGTGATTGAGGAGGAGTAGGATAAAGCTGTGGAGGAGTTGTGTACCTTTATGCTATAGTCAAAGGAGCAACTCACTATAAAGAAGTTTTAGGCTGATGCTGCAGTAGCCACTTTAGGAGAAGCCAAGGCCTCTCTAGAGGAAGTCAAGAATTTCTTTAAAATAAGTATTGCCCACCTCCAGGAGAGTAAAGTCAAGGCTGCACACTTGTGGGATCAGCTAGTGAGAACTGAGAGGGCTGAATGCCAAGCTAGAGAAGAGGCTGCCCAAGTAAGGGAGGCCCAATCTTAGCTAATGGAGAAGACTGCTGCCACCAAGCACCACCTTACGGATGCTGCTGCCAAGGGCATGGATGCCTTCAAGCAGAGCGATACCTTCTATCAAGAGATGCTAGTATCATGTTGGGAAGCCTTCTTTATAGGCTTCAATCAGTACAAGAAGATGTTAGGGGCATATTTTCTACAGATGAGCTTCAGCCATGTATTAGCACTGGCTTCATCCTCCTTGAGTAGTAGTTCGGTCGATGCAGGAGAAGATAGAGATGTGGAGGGCAATGCTAAGTCATGCACCCAATAATTTTTTTTTTCTATTTGTAACTTAGTGATAGAATTTTTATAATCCAAGAGAAATGAATGAATTTTTTTTGAGTTTTTTTTTCTCTTTCTCTCCTTGTGTGTGTGTCCTCATGCCATAATTCCTTGACTTGAATAAAGATAAAGTTTAGTGTAGAGGAATTGTTGGTTGGCTTACCGAAAAAGAAGAGGAGAAAGATCGACCATTAGGAGGTCACTCCTGGTACAGGACCGAGCCGAGGAAAGGAAAAGTAGGGTTCAGCCACTCCCAAGATTTCTGGTGAGATCTCTCTAGCCAGACCTTCTCCAGGAGTGGTTGGAGACGTGTCTCAAGTTGGAGTAAAAGCCAAGATCGACCCATTGGGGCTAGCACATTGAGTTTTTGAGGATCGAGGGAAGCCTTCTTGATTTAGAGCTGCTTTCAAGTGCATCAGAGGTTCCACCCGTGAGCATTGAAATCCAGATCGAAATAGCAGAGCAACTCACCGAGCCAGGGCCAGATATACCAGACCTTGGGGTGACTCCCTTAGATGCGGCAAAGATCATAGAGCCAAGGTGTTGCAATCAAGAATTTATCCATCGCCATCATCGATGTCTTAGATGGGGTGGCTCGGACGCCTCGAACTACTCATATAGGAGTTGGAGATTAGCCTATAGGATTGATTTAGCGGTTGCAATAGATCTAGCTGAAGCTAAGGAGGAGGTGAAGGAAGGAGCGGTCATCATTGTGGCCGGGGCTGTGGGAGAGGTTGTAGGCTTTCCCTTACGCATGGTTGAGGCACTATCTTGGCTTCCACTGGCCGGATCTTCCTTGCCCTCTCCTCCAAAGCAAGCTCCTCATCCTTCTACACCCAAATGGATGATCTGGGAGGATGAGATAGTGATCTTTGAATACAATCAATCTTGGAATATAATCAATAGATTATATCTCTTAGGGATGAAGAATATCTTTTGAGTATAACTGATGAAGAGGTGCTCTTGAGTTCATATCATAGCACCTGATGGTAGGTCTTCTTTCTCTTGTTCGGTACTTATTCATGCATCCTTTGTTGACTGATTGGCCAACTTTGCTTGATATTTGAGCATTAGAGGCTCTGCTGGCGGCATTACATAATCATGCAAGGATAGCCAAGGAAGGAGCATCCCATGCCAAGTGTCGAAAAAGGATTATTGAGCACGATCAAGCCTTGGTGGAGTGGGGTGTAGCATGGCCAAGGAAGCCCAAGAGAACTTCCAAAGGCAGCTCAATAGCTCATTTACCATAAATGAGAGGTTGAAGAGTACCTTGGAGACTTCTCAGTAGTAAGTTACAGAGATAAAGAAGAGGTATCCTTAGTTGCTTGGAGTTTCTCGTCTTGCTTCCTGCGAATGAGGGACTTAGGTCAATGCAGATAAGGAAGATGATACCTTTGAAGAGCTGTCCATAAAGAGGCCGACCTCTAACGTGAGATGTGAACCTCAGAGAGGAGCTTTGGGCAATGAGGGGCAAAGCTTTCACTATCTAATTTGATAAAGCCTACGCCCTTCGTCGAGTTGCTGAGATGAATATGGAGCTGATCGAGGCTACGAGGAAGATCAACCGCTTCGAAGTAGAGGTGGCCGCCTTCTAGAGAACTCTCAGACTCAATCGAGTTAGGAGGACTCGAGAGATGAGGCTCATCGCCAATCCAGTGCTGACCTTTCGGTCATCAAGAGGAGGCCTCGAGAGTAGGGACTGAAGCTACTCTAACTTCTAGGGTCACTGATGTGAGTAGAATCCTTGAACTGAAGAAAGTAAAATGTCACAAGTTTCTTTAGGTGAGGCTGAGAGTGTTGCCAGTTGATCCTATGTGGCCGTCTCTTAGCACTGGAATCTGCTCTAGACCCCTCATTCCCCAATCGGCTTCCTTCGAGGAAGCAACGAAGGCTCGAGAGAAGAGGAAAAAGATGATCTAAGATTTGGCCGCTTCTATTGTACCTTGATTTTATGTACTATTTCTTTAAAAAAAAAAAAGAAAAGTTTCTTTTACTTCTTGCATTTCTTTTGTATAAACTTCTATTCTGTTCCTTCAATAGCATAGGACAAATGGCTCTTCAGCGCTCGTCTTGTGCCGGTTTGAAACTCATGCCAATGCATTTTGCCCCCTGATTGTGTGGGATATTGTGCTCTGTACTAATTTCAGCTGTCGATTTCACCTTTTGTGGACTTGGGGCTGATGCCATCTGGCAATCCTGGAGAGTATTTGTTGCTCCACCAAGTAGTGCATCTTCCTCTTTGAAAGACTGTGTGATCTCTTAATACTACATTTTTCAAAATGACAGTTTGTCGAAAGGGGTACTTGGGGTGCCTTTCCCCTAGAAGGTGCTGTCTCTGGAGCCAATGGGTTGTGACACCTAGTGCACGACCTAAAAGAAAAAAGATACTTTCCACCTAGATCCTTTATAAATGGAAGGAAAGAGCTATTGCTTGTAGTCAAGCCCACCTCCCCTAGCTTCCATATTTGTGAAAGCATTGGAGAGAATGTTGTCGCCATGGTCTTCCAGTGGGGGCACAACAGTTGACGGTGTTTGCTATATCATCGAGGGGTTCTCTCCCACCCTTTGGCTAGTTATAGGGTGTCTAGAAGGCCATATCTGTAGATGTTCTAACTTGGCATGAGAGGTATTAGAAAATGTCACCACTCTGACTGTGATACCATGAGCAACATTAGCATAAGGAAGCTATTGAGATCCAACCATCTTTGCTAGGGCTAGTTTTTGATTTTTTTGTTGTTAAAATTCCATCATCCTAGCACTGATTCAATCAAGGATGCAGTAGCCTTCATTGTCCGTTGGTCCAAACATGGAGCAAGCAACTGCTTAGGGGGCCTTCTCAGCATCGAGCCCTTCTAGAAGGTCTGAAACCTTTCATTAAGCAGTCATTCCCTCTTAAGCTGACTTTCTAGGATTTTTTTGAAAAAGAGAAGAAGAGAGAGGAGAGAGAACTTTCTTGTTCTTCTTATTTTCTTCTTATTTTTTTTATTTTTTTTTTTCTTTTTTTTTCTCTTTTTTTCTTTCTTTTTCTTTGGTTTCCTTGACAAAATTGAGGAAAGGCTAATGGCCTTGGTGGTCAATGCCAGCACTACAATAAAACAGGTTATTAGCGATAAAAAATTTTCATCACTAATAATCTATTTTCTTCGTTAATAATTATTAGCGATGAAATATTCATCGCTAATTATTCATCACAAATAATCATATCGTTGATAATATTTTATGATAAAAAAATATTTCATCGCTAATAAATGATATTTACGATGAATAATTTTCATCATTAAAATATTTTTGTCAAAAAATTTTAATCATAAAAAAAGTATTTACGATGAATTATAACGTTGCTAAAAAATAAAATATTAATAGTGATGAAAATTTTTTCATTACTATTAATTTAATTAAAATATTTTTTGAAATAAATTTTTTAAAAACTTTTAATGATAAAAATTTTTATCGTAAAAAATATTTTTTACAACAAAAATTTTTCATCACTATTAACTTAATAAAAAAAATTTAAAAAATAAAATTAAATAATATTAGTGATGAAAATCTTATCGTAAATAAGGTAATTTTTGACAAAAAATTTTATCACTAATAATTATTTATGATGAATAATTTTTTGATGCTATTAATTATATATAAAATTTTAATAATTTTATATTTATTAAAAAATTAAATTGTTGTACTAAAATATTTTTGATGATCAATATTTTATCAAAAATAATTCTGTCACTAATAATTTAATCATATTTTTTAAAAAAAATTATAAATATATTTTTTTAATTTATATCTATAATATTTTTTATAAATTAAAAAAATAAAAATAAAAAATTTATATAATAAATAGATAAATAAATTTTATTATTTTATTATATTAAATTAAAATTATAAGAAATTTTAAATAAAAATAAAAAAGTACATGAAGAAGTCATCAAGTGTCGGCATATGGAGAATGAGCTGGAGAAGGAAAGTGCTCGAAAGAGCTCAAACCGATCTACTGCTATCTCATCAGCTGTATCATCTGCTCCATCTGTGCATTTACTCCATCATCTAGATCTGGAGCTGCTGATACTCGTCGATGCGTGCAGTTAACTCCTAAGCTCGCTGCTCAGTCTGCTGTCAATCCACGACAGCTTACCTCTGCACCTTCATCAGTCGAGCCTCGCATGCAGAATAAATATCAGCCCTAGATGAGCGTGACGATGAGGAAGCAATGATCCATACCCTAAACCTCTAACATAATAGGATCTCATACTAAGTATCTGATCACAGATCTCATCATTTGTGGATGCGATCGAACCCTCAGAGATAGGCTGGGATCTTATGTCTATCATATGATCCTAAAAATTAAAGTTATAGCTATTTTAATTTTATAATAAAAATCAGACTGTGAATAAAAAATAATTAAAAAAACTTATAAAGAGCTCCTGGCTCCCCATCGTCCACTCTCCTGACCATCGCTGGAGGGTCTGCTAGTAGATATCGATCCTATCAGGAAGCTCACCACTCTCAGTATCTCTCATAATTTAAGAATTAATTAAAGAAAAATTAAATAACTATAGAATTATATGCTAATTAAAAATTTAAAATTACCTACCATATGCTCCATGTGACGAGCAAATGACTTCGAACCCCCATAATACGGTATGGTCTGTCTCATCCGATTCATGACGTTCTGGACATATCTTCTCTATACAGCTACCAGTCAAATTAGTAGATAATAAATTTAATTTAAGAATAAATGATTCAGTCATTAAACTCTAAAAAAAAAAAAGTTTGGATGTGTAACTTGATATGCCGGATCCTCATAATGCCAGCATATGGCAGTCCAGTCATCCATAGTGATGCTGTCGTAGAGCTGCTATGCGCTGCCTCCTCCCCATGATCCTGCATTATATAATACCAATGCTGATGCATGTGATGACGATAATCACTGAAATGCAATGATAAATGAGTGTCCACAGCTCGCCTCACACGATCCTCTTTAAAATCAATGATGTTGAATACATCCTGTCAATAATAAATATTAAAAAAATACTATATAAATTAAATATTTATAATATAATTTATTTTATCTGTAAGTGGGTGTATAAAATCTCTCTTTGAGCTGATAGAACATGACGGCAATCAAAAAGTGTCACAGGGGCATAGCTGCGGCATATGATGCCCAGCTCAGTCTGCCACGGCTCGCACCATCTCCTAATGGGCTTAGTGTAGCCGGCTGGTATCTCGATATGGAGACACTATCTCGGGTACTCGCATCTTCAATACTCTAGAGCAAAGTTCTTTGATGGACCTCGCCCTCACCTCACTATAGATGAAGACTGGCCTGAAACAATAATAAATAAATCATTAGTATGATAGCTATCTAAATAAAAAAATTAAATTTTATTATATAAAAAGTATAATAATATCACTTGGACTTGTCTCACTCGGATCCACCTCACTGAGACCTGCCTCATTGGGACCTGCCAGTGCAGGACACTCTAACAATAGAGCCGGTGCGGCAACGGAGATCGGTGAAGGTGCCTTAACCTCTAGGCTAGACTGTGAATGCGAACATCATCATTTATCTCCTAGTACCATATCTGCAATAATTGATATATAAATAAATATAATGTTGAATAATAATAATAATAGAAAATAAAAAATATTCTAATGAATACAATTATATCACATACCATTATTGCAAGAAAAAATTGAACGAAGAATATAGATCTACTCATCAATATTCGTATTTTTTTCGATGTGTAGATCCTCCTCTGAATTACAATAATCGATGTATGTATTATCTTTTATCTCATCGTCATTTATGAACTGATCGTTGTCCTCTGACTCATCAAGATTAAATACAAAATCAGCTTCAACTTCATTGAATGATAGATCAGCCCTATTTAAAGGTGCCGTTCCAAGTTCTTCATCAACCAAAAGCTCGGCTAATGTTTGTTTTTCTTGTTGAAAAGCTTTCTCTTTGTATAAATCCAAATTTTCATTCATCTCTAATTGGGTTGGTATGTCATATACGCCTCTAGATATTATTTTTTGTATAACATATCAATTACTTTGATACTTTAGATCCTTCAAATATATTATTTGTTTTGCTTGAGTTGCTAATATATATGGCTCATTTTGGTATTATGTTCGTGCAAAATTTACACTGATAAAATGTGAATCGATATGAATACTGATATTTTTATTACTAATATCCCACCATTCACACTGAAACAAGAATACAAAATTACTGGACCCATACTTTAGTTCTATGATATCTATCAGTACACCATAATAATCAATCTCTTCTTCTCCTTCATATCCTGTTGTAGCAATCCCACTATTCTGGATCCGTCATTGTGTCTCAAGCTCCCCATGCCATATCCAATAAGTATATTTCTTATTCATACCATAATGTAGCAGATGCTCCCTAATAAGTATTATGTGATGATATATCAAATTGGCACATCTCTTGCATGGACACTTTATCCGACTAGCACTGTCAGCCTTATGCCGTGCAAACTCAATAAAATCTCAAACTTTTTTCGATATTCAGGTAAAAAATATCTCTAGCATTCATCTAATTTTTGTTGATATCTATTTAACAACAAACACAAAATCATTAATAACCAAAAAAAAGTTCAGTGGTATTTTGGATCCTGATCCGAATTTCAGACTGCATCGTGATCCAAATTTTGGCTAAAATTTCGTTCTGAATGCAGACACAGATCACTTTATACAAAATAACACATATTAAAAAATACAGACTGAACAATAGCATTGAAGATATCCTTCCATCAATTTAATGAAGTAAAAATGCATGATCCTATCCATTTCAAATCATTACTAACAGATGTGGTCCTATCCCTTTCAGAAAAGTAATAATCTTATTATTGTTATTAGTAGATATTTTATCTCATTTTTGTAAAAATTTCAGTAGCATCTTTCCATGATTCTCCAAATATACGATGTGAATATGGTGCCTATGCATCCTATCCACCATATACTCAGAGAACAATGGATAGATAACTACTGAATATCATATAATGAAATAAAATATCAACTAATAATAATAATATTATTATTATTATTTTAAAAAGTTCGAATATGAGACATTCAAGAGTCGATCTCGGGACATTCAAGAGTCGATCTCGATGAAGATCGACTCTTAAACGAAAATCTACGGCTCAATGTAATTTAACTACCATCTTTGAACATGCATTCGAAGACAAATTTTTAATTTATCAAAAAAGAATAACTCTGTATTGAAATTTTTTTATCAAAAATTTTAATAGAGTTTTCTCTAAAATAAAAATACTTTTTATATTTAATTATAATTTCAACAGCATACAAAACAGCATATAAAATAATTAAATTGTAATAAGTAACAGCAATGTACATTGTGTTAGTAAAAAAATAATCAATCAAATAATTAAATAATTTCAGCAGTAACATTAAAAAATAATATACAACAAATATAATTAATCAAATAATTTTTTTGACCCCATCTCCCCTGATCGCCCCCTCCCCGGCCCATCCCCACCGGCCCTGGCCTCATCCCCACCGGCCCGGCCTGACCCCATCCCCGTCGGCCCCTACCCCATCCCCACCTGCCCAACCCGGCCCCATCCCTGGCAGCCCCAATCTCATCCCTGTTGGCCCGACCTGGCCCCATCCCCGTCAGCCCGACCCGGCACCATCCCCGTCGGCCTCCCGATGGCCCAAGAATACACCCAAAAAAAAACTTACCAGCGACGGATGCAGGCACTGCCGGCCCAGCCCAACCTGGCCCCATCGCTTCCAACCCTGGCCTCATCCCTGCTGGCCCGACCCCCGACCCCATCCCCACAAGCCCCAGCCCCATCCCCGTCGGCCCCTCGGTGGCTCGAGAAAACACCAAAAAAAAAAAAAACTTAACAGTGACGGATGTAGACGCCGCTGGCCCGGCCTGACCCGACCCCATCCCCGCAGACCCCGGCCCCATCCCCGTCGGCTTGGCCCCATTTCCATCGGCCTGGCCCCATCCCCACCACCCCCTCGGTGGCCTGAGAAAATAAATAAAAAAAAAATTACCGACGGTGGATGCAAGCGCCACCAGCCCGACCCCATCCCTGCCGACCCCGGCCACATCCCCGTCGGCTCAGCCCAGCCCCATCCCTGCTGGCATCTCCCCTATCCCCATCGGTGGCTCGAGAAAACACCAAAAAGAAAAAACCTTACCTTACCGACAGACGGTGATAGCGACGATGGATGATGACAGCGACGAACGTGACGACGACCGGACGGCGACAGCGGCAGGGAGAGGGGGAGAGCAGAGAGGGGGTGAGGGGACCAATTTCACGTGAAATCGGGGGGGGGAGGGGAAGAAATTGGGTTTCGGGATGGGACTTGACGGGATGTGACCTATTAGCAACAAAAATTTTCGTTGCTAATAATTTATTTTTATCACTAATAATTATATAAAAAATATTATTTACAATGAAAGAAAAAATTTCATCGCTAATAATGTTATTAATGATGAAAAAAAAATTTCATTGTTAATAGTTCCTGCCAAAAAAAATATTTCTCGCTAAAAAAGTTTTTCCACCAAAAAAAGAATTATTTGCAACAAAAAGCTTTGCGTCGTTAATTATGTTATTAGCGATGAAAAAATATTTTTATCGCTAATAATTATTGAAAAAAAAAATTATTTTTTCAAAAAATTTGCGACGAAAATAAACATGAGCCATGTGATGCAATTTAACTCCTTGGTTGGTAGGTCTTCCATACAAAGTTTATATATACATATATACATATATATATACATATATACATATATATATATATATATATAATATATATATATATATGCATACATACATAATATATATATAATATATATATATATATATACATACATACATACATACATACATACATACATATATATATATATATATATATATATATATATATTCAAGTTAGGATCAGATCGATAGTATTTGGACTCAGATATGATCATATCAAAATTTATAATAGAAGTTCTAAATTAATGATTCAAGCCGTTGAATATGATCTAATATCTCAAAGCTGCTTGCACACAAAAAATCATATGATTTCTAATCCTTAACTTATATATCTACAAGTTAAAAATTGAATAGTCCAAATAAAATTAAATTAGATATATATTTTTGATCATTTGAGGCATAGGTTCGGATCTTCAAATCATATAATATTTTTATATACAAGCAGTTTTGAAATAGTAGATTACATCTAATGATTTGGATCATTGATATAGGATTTTGTTGTTTAGTTTTGATTTAATCGGATCTAAACATGTATATATTGCTTTGAAAGGATAAATACTTTGTAATCCTTACTGGCCTTTAAAGATTTCACGATAGGTACCTCAAGTATTCATGTGTTGTCCTTGCCTTTAAAGATCTCACCATAGGTACCTCAATGATTCATACGTCACTTTATCATGTCAGAATCCACTTATATTTTAGACCATGATTGTGAAGTTATAATATAAGATGGACAACCAACATAAACGTAAAAAAAAAGTTTAGAATATAAGTTTGGTTTTGTTTAGAATTGAATGAACAGTACTGTTTGATATTTATATGAGAATGATTTAGAATTGAGATCCAAGTCTTCCAATGAAAAATTATTTAAACTGAATCACATGTCTAGGATGCATATCAGGTGACTTTGTTTCAATTTGCTTATCTAATCTATTATTTTCATCATAAATACATATTATTTACGATGTAATATTTTATCACAACTAATCTATTATTTTTAAATTTTTAAATTTTTTTAAATATTATGATAAATATTTTTATCGTAAAAAAGGTATTAGCGATGGAAATATATTTTTTCGTCGCTAATAGTCAAATTTTTAAAATTTTAAAATTTTTTATTTTTCGTATATTAGCGATGAAAAATATTCATCGTAAATCATCAAGGATTTTGTGATGGATAATTGAAATTTCATCCAAATATGGGATTATTTATGATGTAACCTTTTCATCACAACTAATCTTTTATTTTTAAATTTTTAAAATTTTAAATATTAGCGATGTAAAAGTTTCATCGTAAAAATAGATTTATCAGCGACGAAAAATCTACGTTCTATTGCAAAGAGGCTACTTATTTATGATGTCGGCAAGACTTGCTACCAAGTATGAGTCAAAAATAACTATGTGCTTCTACTTAGAAAATCCTATAAGAGTTCAAAATTTTATCGATCAACTTTTAGTAATGAAATACAAGTCTAATCAATGAAGTCTCATATTTAGTGATGAAAATAAAAAATAGCTACATCAAACCATTTTGGCTAATATCTTTAATGATGAAATGAGTTATTGTCACAATATACATATATAATTTTCATGACTATCTTTTATTTTGTCATAAAAAATTCATTATTAATAAAGCTTTCTAAGATGAAAAAATAATTTTAGTGCAAAAATTAATTGTGATCAACTCACTAATGATAATTTTATAATTCATCACTAAAATTCATATATTTAATGATGATATATCCAAATGGTCACTGCAGATATGTACGTTTAATGACAAAACTTATAAGTAGTCACTGAAAGTCTATATTTTAGTGACAATATATTGTATTATCAAAATTTTAATATCAATATCGATATTGATCAAATTACTATTATAATTCATCTTTAAAACTTATGTCTTTAGTGATAATATTTTAAAATAGTCACTACATGTATATTTCTTTAATGACAAGATAATAAAATGATTATTAAAATGAATATTGATCCATACACTTATAATGATTTTGGAATTCATCACCAAAGATACGTCTTTTGTGATGATATTTTATTTTTTTTTTTATGATATTATAGAGCAGTCATTGAAAATCTATCTTTAGTGCCAATCACTATGTTAGCATTAAAATCTTACATATTAATGATGAAAGAATGATATTACTAATAAAAATACTAATTATAATAATATTTGAATAATGTATATGTTAATCACTAAAATAAGATGTGGACCTTGACTTTATTTGGTATGCTATTAAAATCAAGCCAATCATTGTAAGAGTTAGAGTAAGATTAGAGAATGATAAGATATACTAAATAAAATAGTCTAAGATGTAATTATTAAAAATTTGTATGGACACCAATTTAACCAAAGATTTAGATCAACAATGCAACTTAAATAAGATATATAATACAAAAATTAAAATATATTCTATATCAAATATATTACTTATTAATTATAGTATAAATAAAAGAAGTCATGAATTATCTACTTTTAAAGGACTTTAGAAAAGAAGATGATTAAATTATTATAAAAATTTTTAAAAAATGATAATGACACCTCTTGAACTTTGATACATTTATACATAGACTCTAAAAGAAAAAAGTTACAAATAGATCACAAAACTTTAAAAAAGTTACAAAAAGGTCCAGCTGTCTGTCTTGTTAGGCAACATTATAACATAAGGATCATCTGAGAGATTAAATTTTATGTGATACCATAAATACCCTTCTCGGTGTACTAGAGCTCAACATGTGGTCGATTGAGACTCTTGAGAATGAAAAAATAGAGATAAAATATGAAAAAAATATAGAAAAAATCAATAGAAACAAAGGAATGATGGAAAAAGAAAAATTAAAATTTACCTTTTTTCGGCATAAATTGATCAAATTTTTTTTCTTTCTTTCATTTTTTTCTCTTTTTTAGAGATCTATGGAAAAGAAAACACATGAGGGAGATTGGAGGGGGAAGGCCAACATCAATGATAATGGAGAGGAAGGCAACAGTAGAGATCGATGGGAGGTGGTGGTGAGGAAAGCAAGAAGGTCGATGTCTCTTTTTTCAGAGATCTATGGGAAGAAAGTACTTGAGGGAGATTAGAAGGGGAAGGCCGATGCCGGTGATGATTGAGAGAAAGACGATGGTGGTTATCGACAGGTGTTAGCAGCGAAGAGAGCAAAAATGAGGTTGGTGTCTGTAGGGGGAAGCGATGGGGGGACTGACGGGAGGTGCCAGCGAGTAGAGTGGAGAGGAGGTGGATGCCCGTGAGGGGGAAGGGGTGGCAAATACCAACGGGAGGTGGCAGCGGAGGTGGGAGGTGGCAACAAGGAGAGCAGGAAGGAGTTGGGGTCCATGAGGGAGAAGATGATGGCAGAGATCGGTGGGAGGTGCTGCAAGGAGAGTGGAGAGGAGGTGGGCGTTTGCGAATGGGAAGGCATGGCAGAGACTAGAAAGAGGTGGCAGCAAAGGTGGGTGATGGCAGTGAGGAGAGCGAGAAGGAGGTAGGGGTCCGTGAGGGAGAAGGCGACATCGAAGACCGATGGGAGGTGGCAATGGAGGTGGGAGGTGGCAGCAAGGAGAGTGGAGGGGAGGTGGGCGTCTGCTAGAAGGAAGGTGATGGATAGATCGATGAGAGGTGGCAGTGGAGGCATGAGGTGACGGTGAGGAGAGCGGGGAGGAGATGACCTTTCATGAGGGGGAAGGCGATGGTGGAGATTGACAGGAGGTGGCAATGAGGAGAGCGGGAGGAGATGGGTATCTACTAGGGGAAGGTGATGATAGAGATCAAACGGGGAGGTGGCATACGGAGGCTCGAGATGGGTTTAAGAAGGCTCTGAAGGATTCGAAGGAAAAAAAAAAAATATTGCCTCCAAAAAATCCTATGGACTGAGGGTATTTTAGTCATTTCTTTTTTTATATTAATGTGTTTGATCGAAGATAAATGGTTGGATCTTTTTGTAACTTTTTTAAAGTTTTGGGGTCTATTTGAAATTTTTTTCTTTTGGGGTTTAAGTATAAATGGGTCAGAGTTCAAGGGATGTCCCTATAATTTTTTAAAAATTTAATTAGTAAAAATTAAAAAAAATTATAGGAATACGCTCAACTTTAGACTAATTTCACTTACATCCTCCTGTACTTTAAAAAGTATCAAATTGGTTCTTCTAGTTACTGATATATTCCAATGAGATCCAATATCTATCTTCGTTAATAAAATTTTTAAAATAACAAAAATATCCTTATCTTCATCTCCTCCCTCTTCTCCGATTGATCCCCCTCCATCGCCAGCACCCTTCCTTCTCCCTCCTTCCTCCTCTCCTTTCTCCTCCTCCCTTTCTTCTCATCCATTTTCCTCCTCCCTTTCCTCCTTTTTCTCCCTCCTCCTTTCTCCTCCATCCCTTTATCCATCCATTCCTCCATTTTCTCTCCTTCATCTCCATCTACTTCTCCTCTTTATCCTCTTCCTCCAAGCCGCTATAAACCATTCCTCTCCACGATAGCTTCCTCCACCTCCATCCCTTTTTGCTTTCCTATTTTTTTCTATCCATCCTCTTCTCTTCCTTATCCTCCTCTACATCATTTTTTGCTGGCAACCCATCTCTGCTCCTCCTCTTCCTCATTCTCTTTCTCCTCATCCTTTTTTTCCTTCAAACCAATCAATAAATCCTATCTTTTTAGATGGCCCTCTCTACATCCACCCATTCTCATCGATAAAATTTTTTCTCCCTCTCCTTTCTCCTCACTTATTTCTTTCTTCTATAGCGACTCTATCTACCTCATTTCTTCTTTTTATCCATTTCACCTCCTTATCCTCCTCCTCCAAATTGCCAATAAGCTATCTTCCTCCACGGTCACACCTTCCATCTTGCCCCTTCTTATTGGTAACCATTTTTTCTCCTTTTCTTTCTCCCTACCCTCTTCTCCTTCTTATCCTCCTTCTACTCCTCTAACCCATTCCTTACTTGTGACCCTTTTTCTCTCCTCCTCTTTCTCTTCATCTACTTCTCCTTCTCATCTTCTTCCTCCTTCAGATCTACCCATGAACAAGAGGTGTATTCATCCATTGAGAGAAAAATCTAACACTGTTTATTGATAAAATAAATGACTGGACTACATCGAAATATATCGATAACTAGAAGGATCAGTTTGATATTTTTTAAAGCACAGAAGTATATATGAAATTTAGCTAAAGTTAAGAAGGTTTTTATAATTTTTTTAAAAATAAAATATATCATAATATATTTAAAATAAAAATATTTTATAATATAAAAATTTTAAATAAGTATAATAAACTATGACTTCATACTCGAAGTTAATATTGTCATAATGGCTAAGTAGTAGATAAATATCACGCTCTAATTTATAATAAAAATATTTTATTTTGATAGATTATTTATAAAAATTTTTAAATTTTTTATTATAAATAATCATAAATACTTATTTAATGATCATTTTTATTTCATCACTAATTGTATCACCTTGTTATGGCCAACCAAAATTCATCAAAAAATAAATTTAATGATGATATTAAATCATCATTTGAACTTAGTTTTAGTCACTACTTCCTTATCAAAATCATCAATTTTTAGCTCTTTAACGATCATTTTTTTAATCTTTTGCTATAAACATAATTATCATTAATATTTATCTTTAATAACTATTTATATTTTATCATTAAATGTAACTATTTATATTTATCTTTAGTAATCACCTACTAATGAAATATTTTTAATCATTAAAAATTTTCAATTACGAAATTAGAAGAATTTTTGTAACCAAATTTTTTATCTCTAAAAACTTAAATTCTTATAGTAAAACTTCATCACTATTATGGGTAGAAATTTTATTGATTTTTGAGTCAACCTTAGATGCGGTCGGCCTGGGGTTGGTCATCAATCAATCCATCAGCAAGCAAACCCTAGTTGCGGTCGACCTCCCTGCATCAGCCACCGACCTATGTCTCAGTTGACCTCCCTACATCAGTTGTCGACCCCCACTTTGATCGTTATACTTGGAAGGATTGATGAGGAGCACTTAGTAATTCATTTCAAATCACGCGATCATTGGGAATAGCTAGCCATTAGCTGAAAAAGGCAATGATAAACACCAAATCCCGATAGATCAGGCCAAAAATCTTGAGGTGATGCATCTAAAGTGATTGGGATGGCCTTCTACGACTCTTCTCTCCTACGTTCTCACCTCTCTAAATAGAGGCAACTAGGAGACCCCTAGGTACGCAATCATTCTTTCTCGTATTTCTTTTCATCTATCTGTAGATTTCTAACTTGAACATCGGAGGATCTCTGCTTGAGTCAACTCCGACTAGAAACTTTTTTTTTGCAAGTCATGTAGTTACCGTTCTGCCATCGCAATCCTGCGATCGTCACTCAATTCCAACCAATCCGATCCAAGATAGAAATTTGCAGTAACAGCCACCTATGCCTCCAAGGAAGCAAATGTGGAGGAACTGACACAAGGATCATTCTCATAAGTCATTGGCATCATGTCCAGGCGATCAAGGAGGTCACCACTGATGAGGGCTACTTCTAGGAGGTGGTGGACTGGGTGGAGGTTCGCAAGTCTGAGAGGTGGGTGGATAGGGCTGAGGTGGGGCTCAGGAGTCTGATGGTTATGGCGAGTTCCAACATCAATTTCTGCTTGGACACTGACTTGGGTTCGGATACCTCGGGCTTTTGATGGTTGATCGGCCTTGCACGAGATTGGGCTATGGGTTCTGATCGTTATGAGAAGGTCCAATAGTGATGGGTGGTGGATCGTGAGTGCACGAATGTGGCCCAAGATGGCGGCCACTTTGGAAGCAGATTTGGAGCATGTTGTCAAACCTATCATGGGGGACTATCTAGGCTTGATGATACTAGCTGATATAATTGTAGGGCTATGAATGCTGATTTCGCTAAACAAAAAGGTGTCTGGATCTTGTCATATTGGAATGCTATCAAGTGACTTTCATATTAAATATAGGTGTGCTTTTATTGTAGAAATTTTATTTTTTGAAAAAAATTAAACCTAAATTAAAGAAGCTTGTTTCATTATTGAGCAAATCCAATATGTAAAACAACCTAAAGTATTGGAATGTAGCACATGTTGGAAACTGTGTCTTAAAATCAATCATGTGACGATTGAGTTCATCCTTGTATATGAATTATTGATTATTGAATAATAGTTATTCTAATATTTTTCATCACAAATGACATCTTCTTGAACTCTTGTACTGTGATGAAGTTCCTAGAACTATGCTAGTGTATGATAAAGAGAGAATTTATCATATAATTTTAAACAAATTCACGACCAAATGATACGTCATTACGGGATGATGACGTTTATCGAGTGAAGATCATTGTGTGCCATATGGTTGGTTGTCCTCTTAACCAAGGATGTGGTGATACTGGTATGGCATGCAAATGAGATATAAGGGTACATCGTCACTGAATAAGTGACTCATCTGCTGAGCATTCTGCTGTCAAGAGCTGGTCGCGAAACACATAGATATAAATATCCTTCAGAAATGAGATCACCATAGTGACTTGCAAGCAACTCACTGTGCTTTGATACCAATTATCTAAATTTTTAATACAATGACGGAAGGCTACTAGGTACAGTCAAGTACTTGCGAAGTCTGTGTGTGGATCAAGATGGGATTGACCTCTCCGGATTATTGGAGTTGATGTATCGCTATATTTTAATTTAATAAAGCCTTGACTAGGGTAATCCATGAGATAGATTTGAAAGGTTGAAATACAATGTAATGAAGCAATCTCGATTAACAGTTAACCTGAGACCATCCTAGAGCATCCAGGGTCAAAAGATGAATTATGCGATAACTATGTGTATGAGTTTTGGAATATTCTTTTGCGATAATTCGATCTATCTGACATCGAGAATTATTGCTAAATGGTATCTCGATTAGTGCAAAATTGATTCCTATGCTACCGACTTAGTGTTTGAACCTATGGAGTCATGCGCACAAGTCAGACAAAGTAGAAGAAATTGACCTATGTTTATATGTCCAATCTGAAAGTACTTGACTTGATTGAACATATAAGCTAACTTGATTGAGAATTAAGTTATGGGTCAAACGAGATTGAAGAGTTGACTATATCTAGCTAGCACTACATATGAGATTCAGATTCAATCCCGGGGATGAACAATTTCTATTTATAATCCATGAAACATATGAAAGATTGGATTTAAGTACTAATTAATTTTAGATTAGATCTGAATTAATTAGACTTAAATAGGTCCAAAATTTAAGTTAGACTTAGTACAAAAGTCCTAAAGAGTTTAGGATTGACAGTCTTTCGAAATTATTTCAAACCGGCTTCGAATCAGATTCGAATCGAACCTATTTTGAATGAGATATGAGTATTCCTACTTGCACTGAAAATATTCACTCATAAAGTATGACCAAAAATTAATTTGGTACTTATTTGGGGTGTCCCAAGTGGGTGTGGGAGTAGGTGCAAAGTGGATGTCATAAGTGATGGCAATTATATCTCATGTAGGAGTCCTTCTTTCATGAGTATTGGATCAATTCAAATCAGATTTGAATAAAGAGTTCTTCTCTTATTGGGCCATGAGAATCACCTATAAATAAAGAGGATCTCTACCTATGGATAAAAGAAGAAAATAGAATAGCAAACTAATCAAATTGAGAGAAAAAAAAAAATAGAGAGACAGGCATGTGAAGAGAAGATCCTTCATCTTCTACATCTCTCTCTTTGTTGCCGCCTCCTCTCCTTGGGCATGGATCCTTCTTGGGCATCTTACTTACTAGTGTGAGGTGTCACATCATCACATCTTATCTTTGATTGATTAAGTTGTGAAGCCAATTGGATTAGAGTTCATCCTACTTTCCTACGACGTCTGGTGTGCATGCGAAGTAGAGGGTCTGCATATCCAGGCCTCCGCGAAGGTTTATATCAAATAATTTGATATTTGATCTCTGGTTTCACTATGATTCAGGTAAAAATTTGATCCATAAATAAGTAGAATATTAGAAAATTTTTTTGATGCAATCTGAACATTTTGAAGGAAAACCGTTCCCTTTCTTTCAACTGGTATCAGGACAGGCCTGAAATATATGCATATAAAATAAATTTTTTATGATTATTTACATGAGATATAATTAAAATTTTTTATGTAACATTAAATCTCATTTAAATATATTTATATAAAATTTTTGATCTAATTTTGATTGGATTAGAGGTACCTAATCAATGGTTGACGAGGTTGTTATAAATCTGTTATAGCAGAATTCTGCTGTTGCTGAATTTTTGATAAAAAATAATATGAATTAAAAATTTATTTTAAATCTATTTTAATAAAATTTTAATTTTATTATTTTTTTTATGAAGTGAAGATTATTTCAGATTTAAATTGGATCTATTTTGATGGATATTTAGATCTAAATCCTATCATAATTCAATACTACGCAAAAATAGATTTTATTAGAAATTAATTTCTTATGCATTCACATTTACATCTAATTATTTTTTTATTTGATATCAAATCTAAAATTAATATTTTATAATCAGTATAAGATAAATTTTAGATTTGATATGATGTATATGATACATCAAATCTAATTGGATTAGATGAAAAATATAATTGATGAGATCAAAGATATGTTCAAGACATAAAATAGTTTTGTCAATAATTACATGTTGATGTAATTATATATAAAATTAGATTTTAGATCTTAATAGCCTAGTACTCTAATTGATGAGATCATCAGACTGTCGGTCATAAGAGATTGAAGAGATTAATCTCTCTTTTACCTATTCGATGGGTTCTCTTATGACATGTAGGGGTATCGTTGTGATCCAATTTTATGAAGAAGAAAAGTGAACAGATTTTTATGTATTATTTTGATCATAAATATATTTAGATTAGATCTAAAATAATTTATGATTCATTATAATAGGATAAAATTTAGATATAAAATTATTTTAGGTCTGAATTACATGTTACATATGATGTAATTGGTATTGATCTAAAAATTATCATGATATATGAGATGTATGAATAAAATTTAGATCATACCTATATATGTTTAATTGTTAAACATATTATAAAATTTATTTTCATATATTGAAACATATGGTATGCTTCACTTGAAACCCTTGTAGAATAGTTCTACAAACCGAAACACACGTTTCACGCACTTAATTTTGAATTAAGTTTGAATGATCTAGAATTGAGAATTGAAGATCATTAAGACACCACATAATATGATGAGCAAAGGGTTAGCATGAATCAGGTCCTTTTAATGGGTTAGACCTAAGATTAAGAACACATATGGATTAAGTAGAGAAATTGATTAAATTTAATCAAGTGTTGAATTAGATTAGGTCAGTATTTCTCTGAATCAATCTCAATAGTTGAAGTTTGATCAAGTCTATATGTTTGACCCTAATAAATGGACTATGATCATGGCTCCGTGGTTGAGCCCGAATCTTCTGGTGTGCCAAATCAAAACTAATTAACCAATTGATGTCTAAGGTAAGTTTGGCAGATTCGATTAAGTGATTTTTAATTGGAAGCTATTCACCTAGATGTGTCTACGATGAGTTAAGGACAGATCCCTCCCACTGATCTCACTTACCTGACCAACATGGTAGATTATATTTTAATTAGGTCACTAGTCGATTGGTGGAGACCCATGCCATTAAGGTGAATCAATGTAACTGACTTAGGTATCTTTAGACTAGCTTGTGTTTAATCCTTTATATGACTTGGTGAAGTCAGTGGAAGGATTTGCAGCTTGCAGGTCGACTTCTTCTCTTATTCTCAGGTCAATGAAATCAAATCTTCTAAATTATTATGTCTATGAAGTGATAAAGTTATGAGATAATTAAGTCATTGCCTCCCATTAAGGTGTGTGATAATGAGTCCAATATTCCAAATAGGTATTGGAGGCGCCACACGCCTGGTGTCTATTACGTATTGGAATTGTCATTCATCATATGACTATCATGATATGCCTTCAGATCAATGCTCAGGTTGGCCGAGCCACACTCGAGTCTGGACATCTGTTTGTTGGATGTACTTGATGTGTCATGTTAATGGTTGGACCTAACTAGAATTTTTAGTGGAGGCGCCACACGCCTGCTGAATGGATGTCTGGAGCAAAATCCAATGCTAGAAGTTATTTGAAGAAATAATTGGTTATGAACCTACCCATGGATGCACTAGGATTAGTCGAGTCATACTCGGATCCGAATGCAGTCCATGTGGATTCTAGTACTCGCTAAAAAATTAATGTAATTTCTCGAGTTGGAGGTAGAGGCTACCAATTCGCAAAAAATAATGGGAGGATCTTTAGACTAAAGTCCATATCTTCAGGATTAAAAAAATAATAATAATTCATATACTAATAGGCTAATATTTTTTTCTTTCAGTTATGGCCAACACACTATCCCTCCATTCGCTGTTGGACAGCGACAAACTCATCGGACCCAATTTCGATAGCTGGTATCGAAAGTTGAAGATCATGTTGGAGCACGAGAGAATTTTGTACGTCCTTACGGATCAGACACCTGAAGAACCTGCAGCCAATGCTCCTCGTGCTGTGAGAGACACTTACATGAAGTGGCTCAATGATCGCACGACTGTGCATTATGTGATGAGGACAACTATGAACGATGAACTTAGTCGTAAGTTCGAGGATGCGCAGCCTGATGAGATGATTCAAATGTTGAATGAGTCCTTCGGCACCTCTGAGGATGCAGAGAGACATAAAACCTCCTGCGTAGTGTTCAATGCCTGTATACGACAGGGAGCTTCAGTCACCGATCATGTATTATACATGATTGAGCAGATTGAATGCCTTAGCAAACTTGACTTTTCGTTGCATGAACAATTAGATAATGATGCTATCCTCAATTTACTATCGAAATCCTACCTATCTTTTCTCAGCCATTATAGAATGACGAAGCTGCAGTAAACTATCTTGGTTTGCTAGAATTATTGCAGACTTTTGAGAAGGATCACCAGCTCCAAAAGGAGCCAGTAAATTTAGTGGGAGGTTCATCTGCAGGACGTCGATCTTTTAGGAGAGAAAAGAAGAAAAAGGTACAAAAATCCCATGCCACCGATCTCAAGCAGAGCAAACTGTCAAAAGTTGATAAGAGTCAGGCGGAGTACTTCTTCTGTAAGAAGCTAGATCATTGGAAAAAGAAATTGTCCTGCTTATATCGCCACCCTTGACCCAAACAGGCCTAAGAACAAGAGAAAGAGGTAAGTGGTTGCTTCACAAGGTATTTATATGATAATACCTTATAATTTCTCTGTTTGTGATACTACTACCTGGGTATTGGATACTAGAAGTTTTAGTAATATATGCAATTTGTTGCAGCGACTGCTGGTAAGTAGAAAATTTTGAGAGGGCGAGCGGTTCCTTAACGTTGGAGATGGAAGCCTTGTTCCAGTTCTGGCCTTAGAAACTTTTCAGCTCGTCTTCGAGTCCAGTAGAGTCATGTTAGATGATTGTCATTATTGTACCTCCTTTATAATGAATGTCATCTCTGTAGGCCTTTTGGTCAAACTTGGTTACAAGTTTATAATAAAGGATGATTTTTGTGATATCATTATGAATGATACTATAATTATGCATGGATAATTAAAATATGATATATACATAATATCACGGTCTGTTAGTATAATGTACACACCTAGTAAACATCTCAAAATAGATAATGTTAGTGAATTATACCTTTGGCATTGTAGGCTTGATCATGTGAACAAGAATAGGATTGACAGATTGATCAAGGAATGTGTCCTTGAGATAGATGATTGTGAATCATTGCCTACCTGTGAATCTTGTCTACTTGATAAGATGACTAAGTGACCTTTTAAAGAAAAAGGTGAAAGAGCCAGTGTTGTCCTAGGTCTAATACATACTGATGTATGTGGGCCTATGAACATAAGTGCCAGAGAAGGATACTACTACTTTATTACGTTTATAGACAACCTATCGAGGTATGGGTATGTCTATCTTATGAAGCATAAGTCAGAATCATTTGAAATGTTCAAATGATTTCGTATTGAAGTAGAGAAACAAACTGAATAGAGCATTAAGATCCTTCGGTCAGACCAAGGAGGTGAATACCTCACCAGTGAGTTTCTGACATATCTGAAAGAGAATGAGATTCTCTCACAATGGACTCCTCCTGAAGCATCACAACATAATGGTGTGTCCGAGAGGAAGAATCGAATCTTGTTAGACATGGTCCAATCCATAATGGACTTTTTCAGTCTGTCAATATCTTTTTGGAGATATGCTCTAGAGACTGTCTGCTATATTTTGAATAAGGTACCCAGCAAATCTGTCGATAAAACTCCATATGAGATATGGATTGGGTGTAACCCGATGCTCTCACATCTTAGGGACTGGCGGTGTCCACCTTATGTCAATGTTTAAAGACAGATAAGCTTGGACCAAAGTCTGATAGATTCTTATTCGTAGGATACCCAAAGGAAACTAAAAGATACTACTACCTCACTGCAGAACAAAAGATATTTGTCAGCAGTCGGACAATCTTTTTGGGAAAGAAGTTCCTTGGTGAAGGAGCTAATGCTTGTAAAATTAAACTTGATGAAGTTCATGAGGTGGAAGGACCGACACATACAAATTGAATTTAGTTAGTGAATCGAATCCGGAGCCAGTAGAGGCACCATTAAGGAGATCCGATAGAGTACCGTATCAATCGGATAGATACTACGATTTTTTGGTCTAGAACGATGATCCTATTGAACTTGATGAGAATGATGAGGATCCGATCATCTATATGGAGGCCATGCAAAGGTCCGACTCTCAAAAATAGCTTGAAGCCATAAAGTCCGAGATGGAGTCCATGAGATCAATAGTGTCTAGACACTAGTTGATCCACCCGAAGGGATAAAACCCATAGGGTGTAAATGAATTTTCAAGAGAAAAAGAGGAGCGGACGGAAAGGTAGAGACCTATAAAGCCCGTCTAGTTGCTAAGAGTTACCGTCAGCGTTATGGTATTGACTATGACGAAACATTCTCTCCTGTGGCAATGCTCAAGTCCATCCGAATTATGCTTGCTGTCGCTGTACACTTAAATTATGAGATTTGGCAGATGGATGTCAAAACTGCTTTTCTTAATGGAGAGCTGGAAGAAGAGGTGTATGTGATATAATCTGAAGGGTTCACATCCACAGACGAGTCGAAAGTGTGCAAGATGAAAAGATCAATTTATGGATTTAAGCAGGCATCAAAGAGTTGGAACATGCGTTTTGATAAAGTAATTAAAATATATAGCTTCATTAGGAACAAAGAAGAGCTTTGCATCTACAAATGGACTTTCGATTCTGTAGTCATTTTTCTTATGCTGTATGTGGATGATAAATTGTTACTAGAAAATGACATCCCGACTTTGAAGAGTGTGAAGCTATGGTTATCATCACAGTTCTCCATGAAAGATTTGAGAGAAGCATCCTACATCTTAGGGATGAAGATCTATAGGGATAGATCTAGAAGGTTGCTTGGATTGTTTCAATCCACGTACATTGATACCTTGTTGAAGCGGTTCAACATGGATAATTTCAAGAAAGGCTATCTTCCGATAGGCTATGGATTACTCTTTCCAAGAAGGATTGTCCGATAACTTCTGAAGAGAGAGAGTGCATGAGTAGAATACCATATGCTTCGGTAGTAAGATCTATCATGTACGCTATGACATGTACGAGGCTGGATGTGGCCTATTCACTAGGGGTAGTGAGTAGGTACCAGTCAGATCCGAATGAGAAGTATTGAAAGATTGTAAAAGTAATTCTTAAGTATTTGAGAAATACTAAAGACCAATGACTTATCTATGGAGACTCTGATCTGAAACTTGTGGAACATATTGATTTTAATTTTCAGTCAGATTGTGATGATAGCAAAAGCGTGTCGGACTACATATTTACCTTGAATGGAGGAGCTGTTTGCTGAAAAATTTTCAAGCAACATATTGTGGCCGATTCTATATGCGAAACGGAATACATTGGTGCATCGGATGCTGCAAAGGAGGTGGTATGGTTGCAAAAGTTTATTATCAAGCTGGGAGTTGTACCTTCCATTGATGGTCCTGTCTTGCTGTATTATGATAGCTCCAGTGCCATAGCTCAGACGAAAGAATATAAGTCGCACCATTGCACTGAACATGTTTTGCACCGCTATCACCTAGTGCGAGAGATCGTGTACCGAGGTGATGTCGAGCTTTAGAAGATCGATGGAAAGGAGAACCTAGCCGACCCCTTCACTAAAGCTCTTGAGATCAAAGAGTTCGATGACTTCAAATGAAAGATGGGTTAAGATAGTGTCCCGATTGGCTTTAGTCTAAGTGGGAGTTATTGAAAACTGTATCCTAAAACCAATCATGTGACGATTGAGTTCATCCTTGTATATGAATTATTGATTATTGAATAATAGTTATTCTGATATTTTTCATCATAAAGTAACATCTTCCTTGAACTCTTGTACTGTGATGAAGTCCCTAGAACTTTGCTAGTGTACGATAAAGAGAGGATTTATCGTATAGTTCTTAAACAAGTTCGCGACCAAATGATACGTCATTACAGAATAATGACGTTTATCGAGTGAAGGTCGTTGTGTGCCATATGAGTTGGTTATCCTCTTAACCAAGGAGTGTGGTGACACTGGTATGGCATACAGGTAAGATGTAAGGATACATCATCACTGAACAAGTGACTCACCTACTGAATGTTCTGCTGTCAAGAGCTGCTCACAAAATATATGGATATAAATATTCTTCAGACCTGAGATCACCATAGTGACTTGCAAATAACTCACTGTGCTTTGGTGTCAAACTACTTGAATTTTAATGCAGTGACGGAAGGCTACTGGGTACAGTCAAGTACTTGTGAAGTTTGTGTGTGGATCAAGATGGGATTGATCCTTCTGGATTATTAGAGTTGATGTATCGCTGTATTTTAATTTAGTAAAGTCTTGACCAGGATAATCCATGAGGTGGATTTGAAAGGTTGAAATATAATGTGGATGAAGCAATCTCGATTGATAGTTAACCTGAGACCATTCTAGAGCACCCAGGGTCAAAAGGATAAATTATGCGATAACCATGCGTATGGGTTCTAGAATATTTTTTTGTAATAATTCAATCTATCTGGACGTCGGAAACCATTGCTAAATGGTATCTCAATTAGTGCAAGAATTGATTCCTGTGCTACCGGCTTAATGTTTGAACCTATGGAGTCACACACATAAGTTAGACAAAGTAGGAAAGAATTGACCTATGTTTATATGTCCAATCTGGAAGTACTTGACTTGATTGAACATATAAGCTAACTTGATTGAGAATTGAGTTATGGGTCAAACGGGATTGAAGAGTTGACTATGTTTAGTTAGTACTACACATGAGGTTCAGGTTCAATTCCGGGGATGAACAATTTCTATTTATGATCCATGGAACATATGAAAGATTGAATTTAAGTACTAATTAATTTCAGATTAGATCTGAATTAATTATACTTAAATAGGTCCAAAATCTAAACTAGACTTAGTACAAAAGTCCTAAAGAGTTTAAGATTGACAGCCTTTCAAAATTATTTCGAACCGACTTCGAATCGGATTCGAATTGGACCTGTTTTGGATAAGATATGAGTATTCCTACTTGCACTGAAAATACCCACTCATGAAGTACAACCAAAAATTAGTTTGGTGCTTATTTGGGGCATCCCAAGTGGGTGTGGGAGTGGGTACAAAGTAGATGTCATAAGTGATGGCAATTATATCTCATGTAGAAGTTCTTTTTTCATGAGTATTGGATCAATTCAAATCAGATTTGAATAAAGAGTCCTCCTCTTATTGGATCATAAGAATCATCTATAAATAGAGAGGGTCTCTACCTATGGATAAGAGAAGAAAATAGAATAGCAAACTAATAAAATTGAGAGAAGAAAAAAAGATAGAGAGACAGGCGTGTGAAGAGAGAGGTCCTTCATCTTCTACATCTCTTCCTTTATTGCCGCCTCCTCTCCTTGGGCGTGGATCCTTCCTGGGCATCCCACCTGCTGGTGTGAGGGGTCACATCATCACATCTCATTGTTCGATTGATTGAGTTGTGAAGTCAATTAGATTGGAGTTTATCTTGCTTTCCTGTGGCATCTGACGTGCATGCGAAGTAGAGGGTCTGCATATCCAGGCCTCTACAAAGGTTTATATCAGATAATTTGGGATTTGATCCCTGGTTCCGCTGTGATTCAGATAAGGATTTGATCCATAAACAAGTAGAACATTATAGAAAATTTTTAGATACAATTTGGACATTCTGGAGGAAAGCTATTTCCTTCCCTTCAACACATTGATCCAGAGAATTCCAGACAAATTGGGCGGGTGGAAATGGAATACCTTATTGATGATGGGAAGAGTTGTACCAATTTTATTAGGGTTGAATACTATATAGGCCTATCTTATGGCAAATATAATTATTTCTAGGAGAGCTATTTTTAAATTTATTTTTTTTTGATAGAAAAGGGGGCTCTTCATTAGCAGTAAATATAAAGTTAGTTCAAAAGATAACAAAAGCAACAACTTGCTAAGAACAAAATGGAGGCTATACAAACCAAAATATTAAAGGTTAGATACATCAGAAGAACAATAACTATTAAGGACCTATCAGACACATCTAAATATTGGTGACTGATAAGGATTAATAGAAATGAGAATTGATAGCTAGAAGCAAAGTGTGGATGAGTAAGAGTCTAAGATATGCTTGCAGAAATGTGAGATGACCACCCAAGATAACAGAACCTGGGAGCAACAGCATTGGAAAACAAATAGTGGCCTAGAAACCAAATCATAATAATTAGAAATTATTCTACAAGTATAACCCAAAATAAGTGAGGAGTAGCATAACAAGTAGGATGTGGCCTTTTAAAAAAAAATACCATTCTGGTAGTCCTAACAGGGGAGGGAGCTGGCCGAGTGGATTCCATTCCTCAGGACCATGCAGAGATACTTGATAATCCTAGAGATAATTTCAGAGAAGATTAACAAGATCTATGTCCGTCAAAATAAAGAGATTCAAATATATACCAAGGAGAATCAACCTACAGCACATTGCCTTCAAAGCATTGTAAAGTAAGTGATAGAGCCAAAACTTCCAGCGCCTGGTTTGGGAATAAGAGTACCCTGTTTTATAAGGAATGGTATGATGCTTTAAATAAGCAACCACAGTTGGGATCCTCTCTTCAAGTGTAATCAGATTGGGATGAAGAGAATTGAAATACTTTGGTCTTGCAACAGCCCAATACCCTATGTATTGAAACAAAAGCATTAGCATAAGAAATGCTATTTAAATAATTCCTAATATTTGAATGCTGGCACCTTGAAAAAGCTTCTGTAACAAGAAGATAATATAATGCCTTTGAGAGGTAAGAAGAGAAATAACATCAAATAATAGAAGATATCTTGGAGAACCGCAGTAAGTAGTCCAAAATTTGATAGGTGATCTTTGTCTATACCAAACAAAAAAATGATTTAGATTAAGATCCATAACCTAAGCATGCAACCGTTGAGGGATTGAACTAGAATCAGATGAATTTGAAAGAGAAAGCATATTGCAATAGCAGTAAGGGGGCAAGGCCAAACAAAGACAGAGAATGTCAAGGAGGCTCAAGTTGACCATATCACTCAAACTAGCAGGCTGAAACATTTGAGAAATAGGATGATGTATAACTACTAAAATCATGAGCTTCATCTTCTTCTATACCTTATAAAGGGAATTGACCTGCTGTCAGCCTGTATAATACCTGCAAATTAAGGACTAGAGACAAATTGATGCATATCAATGGCATCTCCATTTAGGGCACAGTTAGTCAAGTAATCAGCTGCTTGGTTTGCTTTACGGAAGATATAGGAAACATAAATCAATCTACTCTTCTTTTCCTATTTAATATCATCCAGGATAGGGGATTGAATCCTCATACCATGATCTGATTTAAATAACCAGTTGACAACAATGGAGGAATCACCCTCCAATCAAATGTTTTGTCCTTAAAAATCATTTATAGCAGAGCGAAGGCCAAACCAAGCAGTGAAGATGGTAGCAAAAGTTTGCCCTCAGCTCCTAACAACACCCCATTGTGGTTTTTGATAATGAAACCAATAGCTGCCTTGGTACCAAAAACTAAAGCATCAAAGTTCACCTTCAAGACTCCTAAGGGAGAGGGCAGCCAAGACAAAATGGTATCATTTGTGTGATTAGAAGAAACTAAAAAATAACTACCCTAATGCCTTAGTTGAGTATCTGAAGATGAGTGGAGATTGGATTCAATAACTTCTAAGCACATAGCATATGCTCTGTTGATGATGTGGGAAGGTGGAATAACATAATTTGGAAAGATCTTATCACCTCTATAAGAGTCAAGAAATATAAGCAATCAGCATTTTTAAAGAGCCTTCCATTTTAGTTTTAGACAAAAATTTAGTCAATGCTGGTAATGCATCAGGATGGTATCCCAGCCCACTTTTGTTGCTCATCAGTCTCTAGCAAGCCACCGCATATGGGCAAGATATAGTGACATGCTCACAATTTTTCTCTAATTGACAACGATGACAACTTAACCAAGAAGAGGGAATGATATATTTTCTGACCAATAACTTTTGGTAGGAAGATTCTCCCAAAAAATTTCCACCAAAAAGTTTTCACCCTCAATAGGTTTTGTAGCTTCCAAATCCAGGAGAAGTTAATGTGAGCATCAGAATCCAGAACATGAGAGATCCAAAGGAAGAAGTCTTTTAAAGTAGGAATATTAGAATTACTATGGGCCCATGTTAGTTGATCAGAGCATGATTCTTGCACTATAGAAATGCTTTTAACATGGCTCATCATCTCAATCGAGAAGAGATTACTTAAAAGATTTTCATTCTAGGTCTGGTCTGGGTCAACGAGCTTGGAGATATTTTGGAACTCCTTAATATGATCCAAATTAAGAAATGTAGGCCAAACGACCAGAGAAATATTAGAGAGCTAAGAATCTACCATGATATGAATAGATTGAACCGATCCAATTTGCCATTAGAAAGCATATTAAATTTCGATCCCCATAGAATTAATTTTGTTCCAAATTACAGAACAATGTCTGGACTTTTTATAATCAATCGAAGGACCATTGAAATGATATTTTACTATCACTACTTTGGCCCAAAGAGAATTAGGATGAAGGACCAACTTAGCTGCTAGTTTGTAAAGATAGGCTTGCTTTTTAACACCAAGAGAAATCAGCCCAAGACCTCCAAGATTTTTGGGCATACAAATAATGTCCCAAGAGATTATGTGAACCCCCCTCTTATCAAGAGAATGACCCAAAGAAAAGCATTAAACTCTCTCTGCAAACTGTTGAGAATAGATATAGGAATATGCACTGAAGATATATAATAGAAAGATATTGATGAAAAGATGGATTGGAGGAGAGTGACTATACCAGCAAAGGGTAGCACCCTCCATTTCCAATCATCCACTTTTCGATGCACCTTATCCAATAGGAGATTGAATGAAGAAGGTTGGAGGGTGGAATCAGCAATAGGTACTTCAAGATGATGCCAAGTATCCTCCATGAGAGTAATCTAAAACAGGCTTAAAATTTGACTTTTAATGCTTTGGAAAGTTGGGAGACAAAATATGATGTGAAATTTAGAGAAGTTAACCGATTGACCCGATAACATGCAATAAGAATTAATAATGGCTCACAAAGAGGTAACATCTTTGATAGTAGCTCTAGAAACCATGATACAATCATCAGCAAAGAAAATATAAGATATCGAAGGGCCACCTTTGAATAATCTTATAAGCTTTCAGTATATGGGTATGTTTCAGCATATTGTAGCAATCTTGAGAAAATCTCTGAGTAAAGAATGAACAAAAAAGATGAAAGATGGCACCTTTGATGAGGAAAATCAGCCCTTGAGAAGATCCACTAATAAGAACAGCAAAACTGGGACTAGTCACATAGGCTTGGATCCGTTGGATTAAGTTGGCATGGAACCCAAATTGCTTCATGACTTAAATCATTAAAGACCAATGCACCTTATCAAAGACTTTCTCCATATCAATTTTGAGCACCATCTAGCTTTTTGACTAAGTGGCCCTAGCAAGAGAGTGCATGATTTCTTAAGTAAGATGAATATTATCCAAAATATGCCTCCCTAAAACAAAACCCCTTGCTCAAAAGCAACAAGACAAGGAAGAATGGGCTTCATTCAATTCACTAGTATTTTTACAATGATTTTGTAAACAATGCTGCATAGACTAATGGGTCAATAATCCGTGATAGTAGTAAGATGAGGAACCTTGGGAACTAAAGTGATGTATGTTCGTTTCCAAGCATCTAGCAATAAAGAGTTTTGAAAAAATATTTGACAGCTTGAATAACATCTCTTTTGATTATGGGCCTAAAGCACTAGAAGAAAAAAGTCGAGAAGCCATCCAGATCCAGAGTTCTATCTAGATGCAAACTTAGAACAGTCTCCACAATTTCTTCCTTCATCACCTCCCTACAAAGTTGATTGTTTTGCTCATATGAGATTAACCCAAGAAAAATAATAAGATCCATAAATTTAAGATTGGATTAGCCTTCCATCTATTGTGAAAATGCTGAAAGAATAAAGAAGAAATATTCTACGGCATTTTTACTATCATCATTGACAAAAGAATGGATTTTGTTATATCTCCTTCTTAACAAAATAGATCTATAGAAATATTTTGCATTCAAGTCTCTCTCCTTGATCCACAAAGTCTAGGCCTTTTGCCTCTAAGGAGTTTCTTGGAGAAGTAGATTTTTATGATAAGCTCTTATAACTAAGAGAAGGCTCATATGATCCTGCATGGTAAGGCCACCAAATTGGGATATAAGGATTTACAAATTGTAAATTTAGTCATTAAGAGATTGGCCCTACTTAAAAATTTTTCTCTCTGTATTTTTAGGTTTTAAGAGCAATTCTGGTACCATGTAGAAAAATTTGGAGAGCTTGACTAGAGAGAAATGATTATCAGAGAAAGACTAAGCTTGAGAGATAGTATTCAGGATGTTATCACTATAGAACCAAACTTTTTCAAACCTAAAGGGAATAGGACCCCTTTTAAATTCATTTGTTGATGATAGGAGAAGGGAGTCCAAAGCAAATCGAGCAAGATGAGCAATATAGATTTTAAGAAGAGATCTAACCAAAGATCATAGGTAAGGGCTCTATCAATACATTCTCATACTTTGGCTACAACTAACCTATTATTATATCAGGTATATTGAGGTCCTTGAAATCCCAAATCAACAAGACCAGCCCTTTGGATAAAATGTCAAAATTCTTTTATATCTCTATCTATGCAAAAATCTTTGACCCCTTTCTTTTCATTTGTGTTAATGATATAATTGAAATCCTCTATTAATAACAATGGTTGATTAAAAAATAACATAGAGTGTACCTGAGTCCAAAGCTTCATTCTTTATAGACTATAAGTACTTATATATACAGCACCCAAGATCTAGGAGGGATGCTTCGACTGGGAGATGATATCAAAAGCAACTTGTTATCTACATAAGCGAACTTTAAGCAGACAACAATACCTTCTGATTGGCCATTAGCCCGTATCAGATAAACCTCTCAAAAAGGATCCAAAATTTTATTGATATAACTTAGGGCATCAAGAGACAACCTGGTTTTCGAGAAGCAACATATATCAGGACAAAATTGACAAAGAATAGATTTTATATAGTTTATAAAGGGGCACATTGTACCTCTCCTACAATTTCAGGCTAATATCTTCATTGAAATTTCGATTGAGAGTACCCAACCCTCTTATCCATATCTTCACATTCAGATAATTGGCCAGCTTTAGCTTCAACTTTAGAAGAAGCTTCAACAATCTGCTCTTGTTCTCTATGAGAAGAGGTGGATTGATCCAAAGAACCATTTGCACCTCCCAATTTCTACTTCTGCTGCTGAAATAAGGAGGCTGCAGAAGGAGAAGAAGGGTTCGGATTACCAAAGTCAATTTTATCAGAATTCTGAATTTGTCATTGCATGTTGTCTTCAACTTGCTGTATTTTTGGCTGATTAGAAGTAGGCTACCAAACCTCTTTATAGACCTTGATTACTTGACTTTTTTATTTAGTACCTATTACTAATTATTTGTTCTTATTATTATGGTCAATCAAAGGCTGCTCCTCAATATCTTAGTCATTGGCCTATGAAGGAGAGTTAGAACCAAAGTGATAACGTAATTCTTGGTTTTTTGGCAAAGATCTTTTCCTTTTATCCTCATCTTGTCCTATAGCTGAAGACTAGCCTTGATTAGTAGAAATCTCTATAATTTTCATCATCTGTAATTCCTCACTACCGGCTAATTGTTCTGACAATGGGCTAGATTTAGAAGGTGATGCCATTGCAAGAGCCATTTCTCTTGCAGCTTGAGACTTTAGAGTTGATTTTCTTGCCATCTTCTTTGGTTGCATGAAGGATGAGAAAGAAGATCCACCAACGAGAAGAGATTAAGTCTTGTTGCTCTTTTGAGTAAGGGATGACCCCATCAACATCCTAGTAGCTCAGATCCAGGGCCCAAACAATGGTTTGGCATTTAGCTTTCTATTATCTCCACAATTACAGGATTCCATGTTGAGATCTATCTTTCCATAAGAATAATAGATATCCGACAACTCTTTATAGGCGAATTTCTATCAAAGGATGGACTACTTCACTCTAACCTTGACTTTGGGGTAGATATTCTTCAAGATATCTAAAAGGATACAAAATCTTGCAAAGTTTATTCGAGATGAAGCATTTATCTAATCATCTAGAAACAGAAGGGTATCAGCTGTAGAGGCTATTTTTAGGATGCTCTCTTTATCCCATAGCTCAAGAGAGAGATCCGATAGGTGAAACCAAATGCTAGCTTGTTTGATTGAATCTCTGTTGGGTTGAAACTTTGGCTGCCAACTCTCAAGAGCAAGAAGTTCACATGCAAGAGAACATGGTCGTCACTCCAAAATCCTGACTTTGGCTTGTATAGATGGGTAGTGGAACACTAAAAGACCATCAGATAGAGAGGATACTTGAAGTTCTCCTTCTAAGTTCCATCTCTGCTTCATTTTTTTTTGAACAAAATCAACAAAAAATCCCTTCCCCAAAAACTTCCCAGCAAATGTCCTTTGCCATCGGATACTAAATCTATCTATTTCATTATCAGATTAAGTGATTACCTTGGTAAATCTCTGTTTTAGAGCTGTTACTTCTTTCTCGGTGGCTCTTGAAGTATCCCACCTGAAGTGGCGGTCTTTGGACCATGTGAAATAAGGAACAGGTGGCATCTGGCATTTTTTCCCATCGAAGGTCAAGGCTCGACTGCATATGGAGCTCTGTTGGTTCCCCTTCCTCATCAATCTAGATGCTTACAAAGGTCTAACGAAGAAGCTTCATCGTTCTTGAGTGATTGGCCTCCATATTGAGTTATTTCTCCTTCCCAATGGACTATCCTAAACATATTTATAGTGCACCTTTTTTCATGGGATATGGTATGCCAACCTCTTGGTATCTATCTATTATCTATGAGGTAGGATGCATTGATAATGAGATAGACTGTTTAGTTTTTTATTAAAGCCTCAGATATTTAGAATATATTAATGAAAGCTAAGTACGTATGGGAAGGGTAGATTGATTGTCATAGATAATCAATATCGAAAATCTTCATTCATTGGAAAAACAATATGTACACATGCACCGATGCTTGCTTTTAGAAGTAGATGGATGGTTGGTGACAAGAGAACTATCAATGTTTAATAACCTATGGATCTGTACTATTCCACCAGCAAAGTGTTCCTACACTATTGATTATGGGACTTTAGAGGATAATATGGTTTAGGATCTAATGGTAGCTAAAGAAAGGAAGTGGGATAGAAGATTCGTTAGGCAGTGCTTTAGAGAAGAGCTTAGCTCCCATGTACTTTCCTAATAATCCTCTTGGAGAATTTAGTGAAGAAAAAGTATCCGATCTGATCAGATTGCCAGGGTGTGTTTTAAAAAAATTTTTCTATTCAAAAGCATACATAACAATTATAGATTACCTTGATTACAGCAAAATAGAGATCAAATCCCCAGAGGTCGCTTCAATCCGATACCTTGCGAGATCTGAAAGCACATGCCCTTTACTTTGCACGCACGCCAGGCTCTGTAGGAAAATGGGATGATTTTTTTTACATCAATCCTTCAAAAAGGCAGCAAAAGAGGACGAGATCTAATCTTATGCCTTGAGCTTTTCTTGGATGAGACCTTTCACACCAAGAAGAAGACTCCAAGAGAGATGACACCGAGAAGGGAAGACGCCCACACTTCCTTGTCACATGGTGGTTTGTTATTTTATCGCACAAAACTTTCTTTCTTGCATATCACCGGTCAAAAGAGGTCCTGCCTTTTTATAGTTGAGGTACCACAATCTGATTCAATGTCTTAACAAAATTAGGAGATCCAAGTGAGAAGGATTCCTAATTAAATAGGAATCCTACATGAGAAAGGAGAGCGCCCAACAACCTTTCAAGTGAGACCTTTATGCATGCATGCTTCTGGGTGGAAAAAATCACTGCCTCTTCTCCTCTTGGTCGGTCTCTTTATGAGAGCGAGCCCAGATTTTAGGGACTCTTTGGTTCTTAACCAAATGGACTCAAATTTGACTCGTTTTGGATCAAATTCAAACCCGATTCAAACCAAATTCGAAAAGCCTATCAATCCTAATCTAATTAGGATTCTGATCCAAGTCTAACTTGAATTTTTAACCTAATTAATTTTTAATTAAATCAAATCTAATCTGAAATTAATTAGGACATAACTTGACTCTCTCATAAATCTCTTGGATTATTGATCAGATTAACATCATCCCAAAAATTAAATCTGAACCTCATGTCTAGTGCTAGCTAGATATAGTCAACTTATTTAATCTCGTATGATCCTTAACTTAATTTTTAATTAAACTAATCTATTTATTCAATCAAGTCATTTACTTTCAAATTGAACTCATAGACCTAGATCAATTATTTTCTATGTTGTCTGATTTTGTGCATCGCTCCATAGGTTCGAACACTAAGTCGGTAGCACAAGAATCATTTTCTGTACTAATTGAAGTTACCATCTAGTAATGATTTTCGATGTTCAAATAGGTAGAATATATGCAAGATAATATTCAAGAACCAATACATATAATTACCACATAATTTATTCTTTTGATCTTGAATGCTCAAGGATAATCTAGGATTTAACTGTCAACCCTGAAAGAGTCATCCACATTATTATTCAATCTTTCACATCCATCACATAGATTATTCAGGCCCAAGATTTACTAATTGAAATATAATGATACAATATCTCCTATATAATGAAGCAGTCAATCCCATCTTAATCCACACACAGACTTCGTAAGTACTTGACTGTATCTAGTAGCCTTCCATCACTACATTAGAAATACAGATAGTCCGGTATAAAAGTATAATGAATTGCTTGCAAGTCATTATGATGATCTCAGGTCTGAGGGATACTTATGTCCATATGCTTCGCGAGCTGCTCTTGACAGTAGAGTGCTCCGCAGGTGAGTTACTTGTTCAGTGATGATGTATCCTTACATCTCATCTGTATGTCATACCAATGTCTCCACACTCCTTGGTTACGAGGACAACCAACCTGTATGATACACAATGATCTATACTCGATAAATGTCATCATCCCTAAATGACGTATCATTTGGTCACAAACATGTTTAAGAACTATTCGATAAATCTTCTTTTATCGTATGTCATATAGTTCTAAAGACTTCATCACAACATATGAGTTCATATAAGAAAGATGTACATCTTGTGATGAAAAATGCTAAATAATTTTTATTAATTCATAGTTCATATTCAATTACAAAGAGTATAATCATCCAAATGATTGACTTTAGGACATATTTTCTAACAACTTTCATTTGAACTAAAACCAATTGGTACAGTATCTAATACCCATCTTCCATTTGTGTTCGTTGAACTTTTTTATTTCAAGAGCTTTAGTAAATAGGTTGTTCAAGTTCTCCTTTCCGTCAATCTTTCGAAGCTCGACATCACCTCGATCAATGATCTTCCAGACCAGGTGGTAGCAGCACAGAATATACTTAGTGCACTGATGGGACATCTGTTCTTTCACTTAAGTTATGGCTCCAATGCTATCGCAATACAGCAGAACAGGAGCATCCAGAGAGAGTTTCACTCCAAGCTCGCTGATGAACATTCACAATCAGACAGCTTCTTTCACAGCATCGGATGTCACGATATATTCCGTCTCACAAGTTCAGTCAGCTACGATGTATTGCTTGAAACTTTTTTAGCAGATTGCTCCTCCATTTAGGATAAACACATAACCCGATATATTCTTACTGCCATCATGATCTGACTAAAAGTTAGAATCAGTATATCCCACAAGTTTTAAGTTAGTATCTCCATAGATAAGCCATTGGTCCTTAGTATTTTTTAAATACTTAAGGATTATCTTTACAGCCTTCCAATGGTTCTCACTTGAATCAAACTAGTACCTACTTACTATCCTTAGTGAGTGTGCCATCCAGTCTTGTATATGTCATGACGTACATGATAGATGCCACTGTCAAAGCATATAAGATTCTACTCATTCACTCTCTTTCTTATAGAGTTGTCAGACAATCCTTCTTAAAGAGAGTAATTTTATGGCCTATCGGAATATAGCATTTCTTAAAATTTTTTATGCTGAACAATTTCAGTATAGTATCGATATACATGGATTGGGATAATTCAAGCAGTCTCTTAGATCTATCTTTATCGATCTTCATCTCTAAGATGAAGGATGCTTCTCCCAAATCCTTCATAGAGAACTATGAAGACAACCAAAGCTTTACACTTTGTAAAGTAGAAACATTATTTTCTGTTAACAGTTTGTCATCCACATACAGTACAAGAAAGATGACTATAAAACTATTAGCCCATTTATAAATGCAGGATTCTTCTCCATTCCTAATGAAGTCATACATTTTGATAACCTTATCAAAATATGTATTTCAACTTCGAGATACCTGCTTCAATCCATAAATGAATCTCTGAAGCTTGCACACCTTTGATTCATTTATAGATGTGGACCCTTCTAGTTGTATTATATACACCTCTTTTTTTAATTTTTCATTAAGAAAAATAGTTTTGACATCCATTTATCAGATTTCATAATCAAAGGGTGCCACTATCGCAAGCATAATCCGGATGGACTTGAGCATTGTCACGAAAAAAAATATCTCATTATAGTCAATACCATAATGTTAACGATATTTCTTGACAACCAAACAGGCTTTATAGGTCTCCACCTTTTCGTCTGCGTCCTCTTTTCTTTTGAATATCCATTTACACCATATGGATTTAATCTCTTCGAGTGGATCAATAAGTGTCTATACACTATTGATCTCCATGGACTCCATCTCGGATTTCATGACCTCAAGCCATTTCTCAGAGTCGAGCCTTTATATGACATCTATGTATGTGATCAGATCCTTATCGTTCTTATCGAGTTCAACAGGATCACCATCTTGGATCAAGAAATCATAGTATCTATCCGACTGATGTTGTACTTTATCGGATCTCTTTAAAGGTGCCTCAATAATGGACTCTGGATTTGATCTAATCAAATCTGGTTCTATATTTTTATTTATTTATACCAGATCTTCTACTGATTGAACTTCATCAAGTTCAATCTTAGAGGCATCAGTTCCTTCATTAAAGAATTCTTTTTCTAAAAAGACTGCCTCATTGCTGATGAGCAACTTTTGTTCTTTAGCAAGATAGAAATAATATCTTTTAGTTTTTTTTGGATATCGATAAAATAATATTTATCGGATCTAGGTCCAAACTTGTCAGTCTGTAAATATTTTACATAAGTCGGACAACCCCAAATCCTAAAGTGAGAGAGTGTCGGCCTACTTTCAGTCCATATCTCATATGGAGTTTTTGTGATCGATTTGCTCGGAATGTTGTTCAGAACATAATATGTAGTCTCAAGTGTATAATCTCAAAAAGAGATTAGCAGATTTGCAAAGCCCATCATGGATCAAACCATATCCAACAGGGTTCGATTCCTTCTTTCTGAAACGCTATTATGCTATGATATCCCAGGAGAGGTCTATTGTGAGAGAATCACATTCTCTCCTAAATATGTCAAAAACTCATTGGAAAGATATTCACCTTCTTAGTATGACCAAAAAATTTAATACTCTTTCTAGTTTATTTTTCTACCTCATTACGGAATCATTTAAATATTTCAAATGATTCAGACTGGTATTTCATAAGATAAATATATCTATATCTCGATAGATCATCAGTAAATATAATAAAGTAGTAATACCCTCCTCTGGCATCTATGTTTATAGGTCTACATACATCACTATATATTAGACCTAGAACATCACTGGCTCGTTCGTCCTTTCTAGTAAAGGATGATTTGATCATCTTTTTAAGAAGATAGGACTCATAGATCGACAATGATTCACAATCATTGATATTAAGAATTTTCTCTTTAGTTAACCTATTTATCCTATTCTAATTTATATGATCAAACCTACAATACCAATGGTAGGTATCTGTGACATTATCTAATCTAGGATGTTTAATCGATATATACATTATACTAACAGATTGTGATAATATGTAAATACTATATTTCAATTATCTACACATAATTATGACACCATTCATAATAATATCATAGTAATTTTTTTTTAAAAAAAATTATAACCATCATTGGCCAAAAAGCATATGAAAATAATATTTATAAGGAAATCAAACTTTTTCTATAGCTAGAACTGGAATAACTCTTCCATCTCCAATATTCAAGAATCGTTCGCTCTTCTCAAATTTTCTACTAATCTAAAGTCCTTACGATGAATTATAGATATGAATTGGACTTTCGATATCCAATACCCAAGTAGTAGTATCACAGATAGAGAAGTTACAAAGTGTTATTATATAAGTATCTTGTCTAGCAACGCTTTGCTGATTTCTCTTCCTAGACCTGTCCTTTTCTGCCTTAGACTGCTTAAGATTAGCACGATAATTTTGCACCTTGCATTTTCTTCCTTTTTTAGAGGACCGATGCCCTATTAAGGATAAGTCCTCAAGTATGCCAAAGGACTTGTTCAACATTTGAAGTATCTCCTTTGATCGAGCATCTACGAATTTATAACTATATTCATTACTCATAGCAGCCTTCATTATATAACGTACTATCATACAGTCATTGAGCCACTTTTGATAAGTGTCTCTAATCATTGCATCAACATTAGGAGCTGGTACTTCAGGTGCTGGATCTATAATCACATATAGGATCCTCTCATGCTTGAGAACTATTCTCAATTTTCGATATCAATTATCGAAATTGGGTTTCATAATCTTGTCACTGTCCAATAGTGAGTGGAGCGATAAACTATTAGGCATCACTAAAAGAAAAATAAAAGACCTATTAGTATATGAATTATTTAATCTTAAAGATTTGAACTTTAGTCTAAAGATTCTTCCACTATTTTATACAAATTGACAGCCTCTACCTTCAATTCAAAGAATTACTTTAATTCCTTACCGGATACTAGAATCCACACAGACTGTATACATATTTGACTATGACCGACCAACCTATATGCATCTATGGATAGATTTTTAATCAATTATTTCTCTAAATATTTTTAGTAATTAATTTTGCCTCAGATTTCATTTCAGTAGGCTCGGGCCTCCACTAAAAGTCTTGGTTAGGTCCAACCATTAACATGACTATACTCAGCCCATCTAACCAACAAATAATTAAGCCTGACTATGGTCGGTCAACCTGACCATCCATCAGAGAGATACGACTGAGCCATCATATAATAAATAATAATTTCAATATCCAAGTAAACATCAGGCCTATGGGTCTGCAATGCTTATCTAGACTATTGGACCCATTATCATCTACTTTAATGGGAGACTATGATCTAGTTATCCCCATAACTAGCTCATTTTATAGATTTAATAATTTAGAAGATTATTTTGACAAGCAATTGACCGACAAGGCTTAAATTCTCTAACTGATTTCACCAAGTCATTGAATTGGACTAAAGACAAGCTGATTGAAAGGGCACCTAATTTAGTCAAACTGATTTCATGATTTGAGAATAAGAGAAGAGATTAATCGGTAAGTCATAAATCCTTCCACTAACTTCACCAAATCTTGAAGAAGACTAAAGACAAGCCTGGTCTAGAGATATCTCAATCAGTCACATTGATTTACCTTAATGGCATGGGTTAGCTCAAATCAATTAATGACCTAATCAAAATATAATCTATCATATTAACCAGGTAAATGAGATCGATGGGAGGGTCTGTCTCGGCTTGCCTTAGACATTATCGAAATGGCTAGGTAAACAGACTATCAATTAAAAATCATCAATCATATTGCCAAGCAATATTGTCAAACTTAGACACCAATTGATCCATTTATTTCGATTTGATCCATCAAAAGACTCAGACTAAACCATTAAGCCACAATCAAGTCCATTTGGTATGGTAAAAAATATGAACTTGATCAAGCTATAACTATTGAGATAGATCTTAGAGAAATTCTAATCTAATCTAACTCAACTCTTGATTAGATTTAATCAATTTCTCTAATTGATCCATATTTATTGCTAACCCTAGGTCTATCCCAATTAGAAGATCTAATTCATGCTAACCCATGGTCCATCAATTTATGAGGTATCTTAATCATCTTTCAATTCTCAAATCTTGATTTCTTAATTTCAAATTAAGTATGTGAAGCGTGTGTTTCAGTCTGTAAAACTATTCTACTAGGATTTTAAGTGAAGCATACATCATATGTCATATAATTTTTTAGATTCTAAAATTTAATTTTTAGATCTATATTTAATAATTAAATATGCAAAAATTTGATCTAAATTATTTATGTACATCATATGCATCATAGCATAATTTAGATATCTACCAACTACATCATATGTAACTTATAATTCAGATCTTAAAATAATTTTCATATCTGAATTAATTTTATTAAAATTGTAACAAATCATAAATCACTTTAGATCTAATATAAATAAATTTATGATCAAAATAATTTTAAAATTTTTTTTGCTGTTCTTTTTCATGAGGTTTGATCACAGCAGCACCCTTACATGTCATAAAAGAATCCACCGAATGGGCAAGAAAAGGACTCAATCTCTACTTCCTCTTATGATCGAATGGCCTGGTGATCATCTCAATTCAAATACTGGGCTACTAAGATCTAAAATCTAATTTCAATAATTAATTACATCTACATATGCAATAATCAAAAATTCAGGCATGCACTAAATATGATCATATCATGTATGTTATGTATCTAATCTAATTAGATCAATGCATCAGATTAATTTTAGATAAATTTCATATAAGTTTTAGATCTAAACCTATTTTTATACAATATCTAAAATACTTAAATCAAATCTGAAATCTCATAGAGAAATAATTCAAATATATACATGAATGCATAGAAATTAAAATTCTGGTTAGACCTGATTTGATGTTGTACAGAATTTTACTTAAAATCATATCTGAAAATCTATCAAAATAGATTCAATTCAGATCTTGATTAAGTCTAACTTCTAATCCAAAATAATATTATAAAAATTTTATTAAAATATATTTATAATATATTTTAATTTGATTATTATTTTAGCAAAAATTTATATCAAGAAAATTTTGTTATAACAGATTTATAACTAACTTCAATCAACTATTGATTTTGTTCTTCAAATCTGGCCAAAATCAGATCAAATAATTTTTAATTAATAGGTCTAAATCAGATATAATATTTTACATAAAACTCTAATCATATATCTCATATAAAATATTAAAAAATTTAACTATGCATACCATGTATCAATCCTGCTCTGATGCCAATTGAAGAAAAAATATTCGATCTGATCGAATGCCAGGGTGTGTTTTAAAAAATTTTTCTATTCAAAAGTATATATAATAATTATGGATTATCTTGATCATAATAGAATAGGGATCAAATCCTCAAAGGTAGCTTGAATCTGATGCCTTGCGAGGCTTAAAAGCATAGGCTCTCTACTTCATGCGCATGCCAAGCTCTGAGGGAAGAAGGATGATTCCTTTTACACCAATCCTTCAACAAGGCAGCAAAAGAGGAGGGAGGAGATCTAACCTTGTATCTTGAGATCTTTTTGGATGAGACCTTTCATGTCAAGAAGAAGACTCTAAGAGAGATGACACCAAGAAGGGAAGACACCCACACTTCCTTGTCGCACGGTGGTTTGTTATTTTATCGCACAAAACTTTCTTTCTTGCATATTATCGGTTGAAAGAGGTCCTGCCTTTTTATAATTGAGGCACCATAATCTAATTCAATGTCCTAACTAAATTAGGAGACCCAAGTGAAAAAGATTCTTAATTAAATAGGAATCCTACATGAGAAAGGAGAGCACCTAATAACCTTTCATCCGAGACCTTCATGTGCACATGCTTTTAGGCAAAAAAATCACCACCCCTTCTCCTCTTGGTTGGCCTCCTTATGAGAGAGAGTCTCAGATTTTAGGAACTCTTTGGTTCTTAACCAAATGAACTCAAATTTGACTCATTTTGGATTCGATTCGAACTCGATTCGAACCAGATTCAAAGAGCCTATCAATCCTAATGTAATTAGGATTCTGATCCAAGTCTAACTTAAATTTTTAACCTAATTAATTTTTAACTAAATCAAATTTAGTCTAAAATTAATTAAAGCATAAATTGACTCTCTTATAAATTCCTTGAATTATTGATCATATTAACATCATCCTTGGAATTAAATCTGAACCTCATGTCTAGTGCTAGCTAGACATAGTCAACTTGTTTAATCCCATATGATCTTTAACTTAATTCTTAATTAAGCTAATCTATTCATTCAATCAAGTCACGTACTTTCAAATTGAACTCATAGATTTAGATCAATTTTTCCTACGTTGCCTCCATATGTTCAAACACTAAGTCGGTAGCACAGAAATCATTTTCTGTACTAATCAAAGTTATCATCTAGAAATAATTTTCGATGTCCAGATAGATCGAATATATACAAGATAATATTCAAAAATTAATATATATGATTATTGTATAATTCATCTCTTTGATCCTAAATGCTCAAGGACGATCTAAGATTTAACTCTTGAAAAGAATCATCCACATTATATTTCAACCTTTCACATCCATCACATAGATTATCCAGGCCCGGATCTACTAAATTGAAATACAATGATGTAATATCTTCTATATAATGAAGGGGTCTTCTATATAATGAAGGGGTCAATCTCATCTTAATCTACACACAGACTTCGCAAGTACTTGATTGTACCTAGTAACCTTCTGTTACTACATTAAACATACAGATAGTTTAGTATCAAGGCACAGTGAGTTACTTGCAAGTCACTATGGTGATCTCAAATCTGAGAGATACTTATACCAATATACTTCACGAGCTGCTTTTAATAGCAGAGTACTCTGCAGGTGAGTCATTTATTCAGTGACGATGTACCCCTATATTTCATCTATATACCATATCAGTATCTCCATACTCCTTGGTTATAAAGACAATCAACCTATATGGCACACAACGACCTATATTCGATGAACGTCATCATCTTTAAATGACGTATTATTTGATCACGAATATATTTAAGAACTATTCGATAAATTCTCTTTTATCGAATGTCATATAGTTCTAAAGACTTCATCACAACACAAGTTCATATAAGGAAGATGTATACCTTGTGATAAAAAATATCAAATAACTTTTATTAATTCATAATTTATATTTAATTAAAAAAGTATAATCATCCAAATGATTGACTTTAGAATACATTTTCTAACACTTAATTAATACAATTGGATGGGATAGTACCAGTGGTCAAAGTGTTAGAGTTAGTGGCTCTTGTTGTCCAAATATAATAACCCAAGGGGGGAGGAGAGGGGTGAATTGAGTTCTTTAAAGATTTAAAGTAATTACATACACTAATAGTAATTTGAGAGTGCAAGTGAAGTGAATACAATGGAATAAAACAGTAACTATAAGTGAATATGATGTAAATAAGTAAAGATAAGATGCAATTATAAACAAGCAAATTTATAGTAGTTTGGTCTAAATCCAGCACCTAAGTCTACTCCTAAAGAATCTCTACTTGAAAATTTCATTGTAATTAGCGATGACTATATACTGATTGTTTTAGTAGGGCTTACAATTAATCCAATTGATTTTATATAGGATCACCAACCAAAATCTTTCCAACTAAATCTTCTCTAAACTTAGTTAATATAATGTCTAATTCTAGACTTGGACAAGCTTTTCTCATAAGTTTCTATCCTAAGAAACTTGCAAAGAATAGAAAAAGTTTAAGAAAGAACTAAATTAAATGAGCTAGGGCTTAAAGAAAGAAAAGTTTGTTGAAGTTTGGCTGAAGTTGAAGTTGATTGTTCTTTGAGGCTTGGACTTCATTTCTTCAACCAATGAAAAACTTTTGATGATTGCTCACAGATGTACTCAAGGTTGCGCACTCAATAAATGCTGTTGCATTTCTCTTAAAGACTTAAATGCACTCTTAGAAAGGACTTTGAGCTCTAAGTATTCATTCCTTTCATTTTACTTTATTTTTCACTATTTGCTTATGATCTTTTGCTTTCACATTTTATTTCTTATGTTAAATAGCTTTAATTTTAGCTAGAAAGGATAAGCCAGCCATTGTGGAAGAAGTCAAAATAGCCATTTGAGTTAAAATCTGCTCATTGAAAGCTATCAAAAAAATTAATAGTTAGGTTGTCATTCATAGAGAAGTCAACTTATCTACTTCAGAGGTCGACTTGCTAGTTTCTAGGGTCAATTTGTCTGACTCTTAGATTGATTTGTGAAAGCTATAGTTTTAATGATCCTCTGTTTTTTGCCTGTGGCCATTTTTGGGTTGACTCATGTAGGAGCTAAGATCAATTCATCTACTGATTATTTTTGAACACTCTCCATCTTTCACCTGTGGCCATTTCGAGGTTGACTTATGCTAAAGCTAGGGCCAACTTGTAAACTATGCCAATTTCTTCCAGCATATTGAAGTCGACTCATGGATTTTTACGGGTCGACTTCTGAAATCTTCAAAAATATGGATCTTCTACTTTCACCTATGGTCGTATAGAGGTCGACTCGTGGATATCTAGGGTCGACTCCTCTAAACATAAACTTGTATAATCGATCTTTAAAATCCTTTTGACTTAGCTCATTTGAGAGGTTTTTTTTCCTTAGTTCAATGGGTCATTGTGAGTACCCAAGAGATCCTACAATTATTTTTAAAGCATTCAATTGGTATTATTTGCACTCAAATATTTTGTTATCATCAAAATCTAGATCTTGGATCAACAACTCTATACACTTCTAAGGGGTTCTCTAGAATGACAGAAGGATGCAACTTTAGTTTGGAAAGCAACTGTTCATCCAAGAGTGAGATGTTGCTCAAAAGCATGTTGTCGACCAGAATCACTATGATGCACATTTCGCACATGGAGAACAGTGCATGCTTAGATGGTCACCGCATTGCTCATCTTGGAAATCGGTGCTCTCACTCATCTTGGAAATGAAGAACATCATATTGGAGTACCAAACAAGTGGGGTAGAGAGATGAGCAGGAATCCTCTGTTTTTAAGATGAGTGACATGGTGGCTTTCCAAGCATGTACCATTTTTTGCGGTGTAAAATGCGCACCGCAAAAGATTCAAACTCCACTTTTAATTATATTGTTGTGGGATTTCGGATCCTTTGTAGTATATATTTTGCAATATAGAAGATGGTGCATGGTTTGATAAAGACATGCTACCCATCTCAAAAATGGATGGCTATCATTCCTCACATTGGCAAATGGATGGCTATCATTCATCATGTTGGCATACCGAACACAACAGATCAAGAGATAGACAACAAAAGTCCATTTTCGAGATGGATGACATTTCATCCATCCAACCATGCATAGCTCTGTGCAATGCAAAATATGAATTAGAGATGACCATGAATCTTGCCAAGATCGATACTCCATATTGATCATATTATTATGGTATCCAAATCTTATTATTGTATTCTATAATTCTAAAAATAGTTGTAAATATTTAGACATCAATAGTGTTATTTCAAGCACTAAGAAGAAAATTATTTTTTCTCTTTCTTCTAGATGCTAGAAACCACTATAAAAAGAGTAGAAGATCTTGAACTTCGAATTTCATAACATAAGGAGAACCAAAATCCCCTTTCACGGTAGAATAGAATTTAGCTACTTAATTAATAAGAGACATATCATTGCTCGAGCGAATAGTTCATCATAGTCTTGAATGATTAATCACTTAAATATGGAACCTGAATCTGTAATAAGAAAATAAAGGAACTTCAAAGTAAGTTTTTAGTCTTATCTGCTTTCATAATTAATTCATCTTTAAAATTGTATACAAAGCCTCTTGAGGTCCATCTCCTCAATTCTAGGTCAGATTCCTCTTTTTGTCGAAAGAGGTGAAAGATTTTCTAAAATGGTAAGGAACATACATCAAAATGAAACTTGTCAAGGAGCTAAATATTGACTTTTATATTAACTTTGTCTCCTACCGTATTTGTTAAATCTTTCCTGATCGGAAGATAAACTTTACCCCATATGGAGTTCTATTTTGACGTATCCATTTGGAGTCCAAGGTGTCATCAAACCCTATGTTAACAGGTGTGATATATTTATATAAATTCTTGCACATAGTGCTTGATAGGAGATTCGTTTTGGTGCTTGAAGAAATAGAAAACAAATATCAGACAAGAAAGTTATGATCTTCGAAAATTATACTTGGTAATTTGGTTGCGATTCCTAGACTTTATCCATACCTACTCGAAGTAGAAAACTAGTCCACAATGATCCTCCTAGATCACCGCCATTCAATTAAGAAAATGAAATGATACAAAAGAAGAAACCAAAACCAACAAAATTGGGGGGGGAGGGGGGGGGGGGGGGGGAACAGAAAATTTCCACATCCAAAAAGCAGCAAAAAATTAGAAGCAACTAAGGCATGGTGGCAACCTGATTCCCCATACATCTGACTAATAGCTTAAGCTTTTAGGACCAATTGATAATTAAGTTGACAAACCATGAGCAAATGCGTCAAGCATGCTCCAGTGTCCACATTTGGTGACCAGAAAGATATGCTTAATAATTATCTCGATGAAGCACCCTACAGTGAATGTTCTCCAGTCCATCCAGCAAGAAAGAGAATCAAAGCAAATTATTTTTACATAAAATTTCACTATGTTTTTCCAATTGAAACAAGGGGCCAGCAACCAGATTTACATTTACTGCAAGAACCAATTCCATATGCCACACTTCCGACCACCGTCCGATGTTTCAGTGGGAAGACACATGGAATAATATTTATTCTTTCCTATAAACTAGTGCATGTGAGGATTTGCTTATGTACTAAAATATGAGACTGATTTCTTATCAAAATTATGGAGTTCAAGCTTCACCAATGTTCTCCCCCGAGGAATCCATGCCTTCGGGGCCTATCCTTTGCCTGTGGAGAGAAAAAAAAATGTGGAAGGTTTTTGTTTAGGTGATCATCTCAGGACATGAAAATAAAGATTTAGATTTAGATACATGAGCCTATGGCCCATTAATTGGAAGACAGAGAAAAAGAAAAACTCCACCAGCTCCCCCTCCTTTTTTTCCCTTCATTGTTTAACTAGAGAGACAGCTATATTCCTTTAAGCATAGCTGGCATTTCATTCGAGGGCATGGGTACCGACATGTTGGAGTTAGTTTTGGTAATCCTATGTCAGAAATTTCAAACATGAGACTATCTATAAAAAAGAAGCTTGCCATCTTATTGTACGAGGACATGGCCTGGAAGCTCAGACACTAGCTTTTTTTTTCTTTCTTTTTTATGCTACACAAGCCAGTCTGGCCCCCATGATATGGTGTGGGTCCTCCAATTGTGCCTCAGGAGCCATTAAACAGTCAATCTGCTGCTATATATAAGAGAACATGAGACACTTCTCTTCTGCATCCATTCTCTCCCATTCCTTCCATAACCTCTACCTATCAATCATTAGCATAACCAATGGCCGTAGTTGAGAGAAACCTCTCTCTTAGTGCAACTTCTGTAACGTTCATTCTCCTTGTGCTTCTCTTCCATCCAACTAGTGCAAGGATGCTGGAGAGGCGTGCACCAATATGTCCAAAGTACTCTCCTACCAAGATGAAACAACCATGTCCATAGAAAATTTCAAGTCTCAATTGGGCGATTTCCCGGCTGGAGATTCCCTACCTACCAACCCTGGGCATGGCCCCGGTGTCGGCCACGGCGAAACCCCGGGCGGCCACCTCTGATACTTAATAGTCCTCTCAGATATATGTGAAAGCTTTGGTGGTTTGTATCGTGTGTTATGATAGAATAGGCTGCATGAGGTGATTATTATCTAAATATGGTGAGGTTGATGGGTGCTTGGAGTGAAGGTGGCTTCCCCGTGGCTCCATATATGCTTGTAGGGGTTCACTGATGCAAGGGAAGCTCGAGTGTGACTGAGTGTACGTGCTTTTTTTTTTTAATTATGTGGATTTCCTGTATGGATATATTAATTATATGCATGAAAACTTTGTTTGTTGTAAAACAATATTGGCCAACTACAAACATGGCTATGGATTCGTCCCATGCAAGGAGGTTCCATGTCCTCCCATTTCCTGGGGACCTTGGGAGATGATCTGCCGAGTATTTGACGTGGGTAATGCTTCCATTATTCCCATGCAATTACGAACATTGAAGAAGAAGAAGAAGAAGAAGAAGAAGAAACTGCCTGTGGAACTTCATTAAGAAAATGATCACGTATTAGAATCTTGTTATGTCACTCCATAGATTAAATAAGGCAGTTCAATTTCTGACGAACAATTTCATGGAGTGACATAACAAGATTCTAATATGGATCTTGATAAATAACTCTTGCTTGCTTCGTTTTCTATCACAACAGCAAACATGGTTTAGTCGGTGAGATTTGTAATACCAATCTCATAGGGATGAAGCCCAGAATATATACTAAAGAGAGAAGAAGCACAAAGAGAAGACTGTGTGTGTGCATGGGTGTGCGTGTGGTGCATGGGTGAGAGAGAAGAGAGAGAGGTGGAAGAAAGTCAAGAAACTACTCCATGTAAATATGATTGATTAAAATTCAAGTCTGCCCTAATCTAACTCTAGATTGCCTTATACCCCTTCCAAAATTTAACAAAAATCGTGATTCCAGAACTTCATTAAAATACAAGGAATAATCAATGCAGAGTATACATGAAATATTTAGCCAATTGAGACTCATTGGACCGGTGAAATTGAGAAAATGGGTTTCATAAAATGGCAACTTCCCCTTCTATGCACCCATATCGACCTAAGTAATTAAATTTGGAATCAAAATTTGTGAATGGACTCTGTTAATTGGCAGATTATCAGGCTCTAAATGTTGATGCCAAAAAGGATTATATGTGCAATTTTGATGAGCAGATTGAAAGTTGTCTCTGTTCAAATGAGGCTAATGTTCAGGAAGAGTAGGCTATCTCTGATGAGGCAGAGTATCATACTGCATGATGGCTGTTCAGGAGTCAATTTTGCTCATAAGGTTGATTAATAATTTAGGTCAGGATAGTGACTATATGGTTCCTCTTAATTGTGATAACAAAAATGCTATTCGATGATAGAAAATTTGGTGTGTCATGCAAGTAATCTGATATCTGCTATAAAGTACATCAAGATTCATCGTTACTTCATAAACAAAAAAAAATACTAATAAAAAGATTTGCTCTCAATTTTTATGAAGAACCAACTCGCTAATATTTTCGCCAAAAGATTGATAGTTGAGCGGTTTGAAGCTTTGCACTGCAAACTGGGCATTGTTACCGTGGAGGTCATAATGACGAAAAGTGTTGAAGTCATCACAAACTACAACTCATCATTAAAAAATAAATATTTTATTTTTAATCTTTTATGTTGGCTTATATTAGTCAAGCAGAGCCATAGACTCAATGTATAAGAGTTCATTCTTTAGTTAAAGATAGATAGTGATGTTTTTGTCCTTTAGTGGGAGATATTATTCTTGTGATCTTGTAGTAGGAGAGAGTGTAGTTTTATGAAGAGAGGGGAGTACTTTGGAGTTTTTAAATTTGAGAGGTATTTTTGTGAAAGGGAATAAAACTATTTTTAGCCTTTTTTTATTCTCTCTCCAAAAATTTTTTTTCCAATATTTTTGCTTGATTTAATTAGTATATATTTTGGATTTTGGATCAATGTATTAGACATACTCCAAGTAGAGTGGCACTCTACAACTACTCCATCAAAATATAATTGATTTAAAAAGATAAATTATAAAAATATCATCTCAACTTTAGTCCAATTTTTCTTATATTCAATCGACTTTAAAAAATGTGACCTTGCCATTCACTTACCAACAAATGATATTAGCATTTTATTTCAAAAAATGAAAATGCCTCTCGCTCATATAGAAAAGACTGTCGGCAAAGATGGGGTGGTGGTGGAGGGAGTAGCCATGGAGGGGGAGGATGAGGTCGCAGAGGTTGGTGTAGAGGGGAAAGATGGGGATCAAAGGCCTCATTGGTAGGATGAGGAGAAGGTGAGGGGAAAAGGGGAGGTTGCCAGTAAGAAAGGAACGAAGGTGGAGGGAGCCATCGTGGAGAAGGAGAGCTAATGGGCGGGTATGAAAGAGGAGGACAAGGAAGAGGAAAGGGGGTTAGGTAGAAAAAGAAGGGGAAGGAGAGATTGCCGACGAGAAGGGGCAAAATGAGGGAACCGCCATAGAGGGGGAGAGCTAATGATAGACTTAGAGGGGGAAGACTGTGGACAAGATTGGAAAAGAAAGAGAACGAGAAGGAGAAGGGGATAAGAAGGAAAGGAATGAGGAGAAAGGAGAGGTCACCGATGAGGAAGAGATGGAGATAGAAGGAGCTACCATAAAGGAAGAGGACTCATCGATGGGCATGGAAGAGGAGTGGGTGAGAAGGAGGAGAGAGGAAAAGGAGGGGTTGCCGATGAGAAATAAATGGAGGGGAAGGGCTCATAGGGGATTTGGAGGAAGAGGACGATGAGGAGGAGAAGAGGATGAGGAAGGAGAGAGGGAAGGAGGGATGATGGTGATGGAGGAGGGGAGTAATTATTGAGAGAGAGGAGGGAGGCGGGCATAAAGATAGTTTGGTCATTGTATAAAATAATGATATCATGTGATAGTCATATGACATTATTTCATTAATAAAGATAAGCGGTAGGACTACTTTAAAACATCTCGAAAATTTGAAAGAGTAATTTGACACTTTGATGGGGTACAAGTAAAATTAGACTAACGTTAAAGAGATATTTTTATAATTTAGGAAGGGATGGAGATGGAGGAAGCCATCGTGAAAGAAGAGGACTCATTGATGGGCATGGAGGAGGAGTGGATGAGGAGGAGGAGAGAAGGAAAAGAGGGGTTGTCGATGAGAAATGGACGGAAGGGGAGGGGTCATGGAGGGTTTGAAAGAAGAGGACGATGAGGAGGAGAAGAGGATGAGGAAGGAGAGGGGGGAAGGAGGGATGATGGCAATAGAGGAGGGGAGCAATTATTGAGAGAGAGGAAGGAGGTGGATATAAAGATAGTTTGGTCATTTTATAAAATGATGATATCATATGATGGTCATATGACATCATTTCATTAATGGAGATAATGGTAGGACCATTTTGAAACATCTCAAAAATTTGAAAGAGTAGTTTGATACTTTAATGGAGTACAATAAAATTAGACTAAAGTTGAAGAAGTATTTTTATAATTTATCCTAAAATTTTGAATCTATCTTAAACTAACTCTAGATTACTTCTACAACAAATCCATACAAAATTTAACAAAATTATTAAAATCTAAATTGAAACTTCATTAAAATATCAAGAACAATCAATGTAAAGTACATATAAAATGTTAAAATGATTGAGATTCATTGGACCGATGAAATTGAGAAAAGAGATTCCTTAAAATGGCAACTTTCACTTCTATGCCCCATGCCGACACCAAAGTAATTAAATTTGGTATCAAACTTTGTTAATGGACTCTATGAAGTGGCAGATCATCAGGTTCTAAATGCCGATACCAGGAAGGATTATATGTGAAATTTTGATGAGTAGATCGAAAGTAGTCTCCATTTTAATAAACAAACCATAATTACTCATGTCCCCCACTCATTTTTTTTTGGCACTAACGCACCTTCCCCCCCCCCGGTACAAATGAAATGTATAATTAGCTCAAGTAGCTTGAGCAAGGTCCTGGTTGTCAAGCATTCACAACAACTTTTTCTCCAACTTCCATCTTTATTCTTTGGCCTTGGTATACCATTGGTTTCTTTGCTATCAGAATATATCTTTTATTTCTAGTTTTGTTCCAACATGTATTGGTGCCTGACATTTTATTTTCCCTTTCGAGACATGTATATGATTCGAGATATGGTGTTTTTTTTGGTAATTTCTTTGCATTTTATATATACGTAGGTGCTTGGATAAGGTTACAAATGATTAAATTCCACTCAAAGCTTACCCCTGTCAATAAAATAGATTTGTTTATTTTCAGACCATGGCGTTTAGAGCACAACTGTCAGCCTCTCTCATTCGAATAGATCATATGCCCACCTCTTCTTTTCCTAAAGTTTCAGATGCAACACATCTTTTCCTGAGTTGGCCTGATTACCCAAATCAGGAAATTAGGCTCATCAAAATACATAGTGTATGGTAATCTCTTCCTATATCTTCAAACCGAAGCTATAAAATTGTTAACATATTAAGTGATGTCGGATTCTTTCTTAGTGAAGTCAGGTTCTATGTTGTATGAACATGAGAGTGGCATGATGGAATAGATTCTGCTCGCGATACATGTACTGCAAGGTGATTCGTGACCGACCATGATGATTGGTGGATAACCAATTCTTTATCGGATTGGATAATCATTCTGGCTTTTCTGGTATCTGCAAGGCCATTACATTTAAACTAGTGGAGCAAGAGAGGGAGAACTCCATTCAAGATGTTTATTAATTTTGTGAACATGCTCCAAATTTGAGGGAAATGGTAACAATCCACACAAGGGATATTTCAAGGATCTCAAAGCTGTAATTCCGTCTTGGTGAACTCTAGTAATCAAGATATCTCATGCCTTTCTTTTTAAGGAAATCATTATGATAAAATAATTTTGTTAAGAAAAATGGAGTTGCGAAGGAATTCTCTCTCAACCAATATAAGTGAGAAGGTCTATGTATTCTTTTATAGTGTTTATGCACAGTTGCTTACAATGGCAATAGATGTAAGGATGCAAATATTTAACAATAGATCCTGAGAATATACTTTGGGAATCCCATATGATTTTGGATATTTCATGAATATTCCAAGAACATGGTTCAGCAGTCCCTCAGTAGAAAATATATAATAATAAATTTCAAAAATATGCTTTGATGATCTTTTGAATATTTAGCTATATCCACAGACATTTCTTAAAAAATTATACGACCAACAAATTTGATAAGAGAGTAAACATCTCACGAAACACAAAGAAGATGTACTGCATGCACAAATCTTTGGAAGGAAAGTAAATCTTTGGAAGAAAGGTATTTGGAGGTGGTAACTGAGATGGCTGTCTCCCCCCCCCCCACTTCGAAGTTGGATGAAACAAAACAGAGTCCCGCTATCAGAGTGCAGTAGCAGGATGGTAAAAAGGTTCCATAAGATGCTATTTAAAAATCAAGTTGCTGAATCCAATCATTTTAGGGCAAGAACTAGATGCAGCCAAGTTGTTGGGTTAACCCTCTTTACAAGGAGATGCAGCTTAGTGGAATAAACAATTTATAAGCATGGCCATGATTAGACTTCGTATCTTTTTATTGTGAAAAGTGGAAAAAAAAGCAAAGCAAGATACGGTTTAATCAGGGAATCCTTTTCTTGATTTTTTTTTCTTTTTTAAATAAAAGATTTCCTGCGCTGAAGATTTTGTGGAGGAAACCATAGCATCAACAGTTTTATGTTCTTGTTGGTGAAAGCAAGAAGAAAAATTTATCAAATTTGGGATGACTCATCTACAAGCTCACATTTTAGTTTTCAGCATCTCCAATTCACGAGATTTATGTGAAAAAGGATCAGTCTCATGAATCTAGTGTTTATTTCTAGAGATATATTTGTGAATTTAGTCTCATGATAGTATGTAGTTTACTATTAATCAGCGGTTCATGTGCAAACTAACAATCCACATAAGCCAGTAAAAGAAATATACAGCCCTCCAATTTGAGGGCTTGACATGGCTAATGAGCAGGAATCAAGCATGGGATGGTCTTGGGAGAAGAATGAGAATTTTTCCAACAGAGCTAGAGCACATACTTGAACCTAACCTCTGGAACAGAAACAGAGAAACTAGGAGTCAACAGCAACAAAACAAGGACTCTAATTACAAAAAACAGAGGACAGGTTATAAGTAATTTCCCCAACATAACCAGAACAATATGTCGAATTACTGCATTAGTACACAAAACGAAGCACCTCATCAATTTTAAAATTAAAGTGTAGGCAGTGCCAAAAAAAAAAAAAAAAAAAAAAAGAGAGAGTGGAGAGAAACCAGATACTGGCTGAGGGAATAAACAGTGATGCAGATGCCTGAAACAAAACATATGAAGAGCTGCAACTAAGATTAATATGACTACTCTGTCGATATGATCAAGCACCATCAACTACCTAAAACTTCCAGGAGTTCGCCTTTCTTCATCTTTGAATACCCCTTGATGCCTCGAGACTTTGCAAGGCCCTTCAACTCTGGCAGTTTCAAGGAGCCCAAGTCAGGATTCTCCTCTATCGCAGATGATTTGCTGGTCTCTTCAGAAGTTCCATCAGTGCAGATTGATCAACAAAATATACTTCATCAGGTCCGTCCAATGATATGGACTCTGGATCAGGAGCCAGCTGTGGCTCATTGTTTCCTGTCTTCCTCTCTTTTTCTTGAGATTTCAAAGATGAAGTGAAGCTGACATCCTCCTCAGCTGACAACACAGATTGGAACTTTACTCTAGGGACAGGAGATTTGCGTCTGAAATTTGATGCCGGCCTAGTAAAGGGAACTGGGTCTGGTTCACGAACGTCCTCTGACGTGATATTATTAGGGCCAAAAATATTTGAATTTTGCTCATCCTCAAATTGATTGCTTCTCTCCGGCTGGTCAAGATTAAAATCTTCTTCTCCACCACTCTTCTTCTTCTGGTCAACTGAATGCTTCCTTAATAACTTTAGAAGGGAATCGACGGTTCCCCTCTCTGCCTGCCCTTGTTGGGCAGCTTCAATCTTCTTCTCTTCCTTGATAGCTGCCCGCTCGCGTAGCTGGACTTGGACTTTTCTGAACAGCTCAACAATCTCCTTCTCCCTTCGTCCTGGAGTGGCAGTAGCCTGATACCTGGGATTGCTGACCAGAGAAAGCAGTGGCCCATTTTCAGAAGACGAAAGATTTGCTTCTTCAATGTTCTCAGAGTTTTCTTGATCTTGGAATTGCTTGATCTTGCCCCCGGAAGACCCCTTCCGTCGTCTTGAAAAATCTGGGCTCCTCCTTTGGTTATTAGAATTACAGACAAAGGACACCCTTCTTGGACCATAAACAGGGAAGGTCTTCAATAGGACATTAGTGCCCCGATAGAGTATGGGATCCCCGTTATGAAAATATGATGGAAAACTCATTCTTCCTGACATCCCTGAGCACGGAAGGCATTTCCCATCAGAGACTAGATAACCTGCATGAAAAGCAGTGCTCAGTTTACTCAGTAATATGCATATATGATTTGTTGTTAGCCATGTCTTGAGGAATAAAATATGTGAATCTATGCTTCTTCCCACAAGACCAAGTTACAAATGGATGGGCTGTGTCACAGTGGTCATTAGCCAAAAAAATAAAATAAAACACTCCACATAGTATTTAGATGCAAAAAAGTCATACCTTGTCTAGGAGACATTGGAGCTTAGTAGCCTTATTTTACAGTGGCATGAAGATATTGCTAACCTAATGGGCGGATATAGGCTCTCACAGGATTCACCCTGCAGCTAACCTGGAAGACCAACATGGAATTTCTAACTGCTAGGATGGGGTCATAATATATCTTTTGGTGGAGCATAAAGAACATGGAATTGTTCACTGTAGATCCCACATGACAAGATTCAGAGGTGCAATATATAGAATTACATTGTTAACCGGAGGATTTCAACTTGAGGCTTCCTCAAAAGTGTCATTAATGATTCCTTGGGTTCATAGCTAGAATGGTAAAAGGGAATCATAAGATGGGTATCGCAGCCATAACAGAAGTTAGGATAATGTCACGGTTCAAAAGTCGAGGTAACAAGATTTTAAATCCCGTAGGAAGGCTGTCCCAATTTTTTCATAGAACAGAATGTGCGCCATTCCACCCCATCCCGACACTTAGAACAAGAGATGTCCTAAAACATCCCAATCGGAATGCGAAGATGATGGTAGGACGGTTTTATCTCAACATATGGGATAGTGCCCATCTCGATGTCTCGCAGGACGTCCCCCAGGACCTGAATCCTTGAGGTAAGAGTCCTATAAAGCTTCATATGATGCTAACTTAATGACACACAAGGTCTTTGTCAGACAGGCTTCTCACATGATAAAGTATTCTCAATGAAGATAATGACCTACTAGTACTTCTATGTATCAGAATGCTATGAGCATAAGTCAAATTTCCCTATTGTAATATATGACATATACCTATACAAAAGCAAGTGTAGTATCAAGCCGAGTTGCTAACAATGACCGACAAGATTCACCATACCAGTTAGTACCATACCATACCAAGCATACTATATTGTACCGATATGCAGTCTTGTATTATAGCAACACTTGATATCTCGCTATCCCATACCGTATCATATATAGATACTATAATAGAATAGTATCAGTATAGGGCCCAATACTGAGATAGCAAACATTGGTGACCCATCAATTGCACAGTTGGGGCAACCAGTCTTTTAGGAGTGCATGGTCGGTAACCTTGGACAACTATAGACATGGTATGGTTACCTCCAATAATACTATTATATCATACTATATTTATATAATTATTATACTATTATATATAGTATAGTCATATATCATATTATAGTTATATATCATATTAATTATGATATAACATAATTTCATATCATAACATGTAACATAATAATGTGATATGACATAATGATAAAATACAACATAATTTAATAACACAATATATACACAATACTATAACATATTATATTATAGTATATAATTCATAATATAATATAATATCAATCCATATAATTATTACCTGACAATAACTATAAAATAATAATTGTTATTTTTTATATATTCATACTCAACTATTAATTATATTTATATATAATCACAGTAGTATTATCATCATATGATTATTGGAGAGAAAGGGAGGTGATGTAAACCTTTAACTCTGCAACTATAGCATGCAACTTGAGATGCAGCAGTTTGTGGCTGCATCTCAGGATGCAGGGAAAGAGCCTGAGGGGGCAACTCAGTTTCCTAAATCTAGTCGATATATAGGCAATCAAACACCTGCATCTTTCCACCTGCGAATGGGATGCAACACATCGAAGACCTAGATGCAGGCAACCAAAATGTCTTACAAGTCGAAAGCACTTTAGATAACAATGGCACACCAGCTGTTTGATGAAATGCTTTGCCAGACATAACAACATGATAACCATGGGAACTCAGAACAGATTGTAGTACTTAACATTGATACAATATAAATATTTGGCTTATTTGGAGGAAGGAACCATCATCAATTCATTTGAATATTAGGTTATTCTATCTACATATCGGTTATCAAACTGTTAACAAGGGAAAGGATTTTAGGCACATCCAGTGGGCATAAAGTAGGACAAAGGCTTGAATCGTTATGCCTGGAAAACAGCCTTCCAGAACAGGCAAAACCAGGAATAATTATGCTGCTGCTTCTAACAAGTACAACTATTCCAAGGTGGAGTTGTCATAAGCTATCCCTTGGCACATAGGCATTGCTTTGCCTACTTTTTACTTTTTACGAGTGACTCTAAAAAAATAAACCAAACAAAAAAATTAGAATAAGTTGTACTTGTAATATAACTATGCCATGGGCATAATTTTTACTATTCCCATTTTTCTTAGTTCTTGTAATAACGCATCCCTAGATTCTGATATATATTATCGATATAGTGCTCATTGAATACCTCAAAAATGAGAATTCTAAGTATTTCGCCAAAGAGGTTAAGGGTAGAGGATTTGGTGACTGGTGGAGGTCGAAGTGGAGAGAGATAGTAAGAAGGGAGTTAATGGCCATGAGAGGAAGCGTAGGGGTGAGGAGATTAGAGCGAAGGTACAAGTGGAGGTGTGGAGAGCAAAAAGACTCATTGCTAACCATTCCTACTTATCATGCCAATGCTCCCCAAGGCAACATATCATTGCTGCCCGCCATGAGAGGAAATAAAAAGTAACACAAAAGCTATTCTCTAACAGGGAACCGGAGATGGATTCACTTGTAAACCAAGATCGAATATATATATTATAGGACTAATGCTATGTTGCACCACTATATTCACTATCAAGTTCTTCATATAACATGGCGGCAGCGAACTAGTGCAAGTCATGAGAGATTGGTGTCATTGACATTTTTGCATCTTCCATTAGGTGCTACAGCAATGCCATGTCAGATGGGAATAGAGCAGTGACTATAATGGTGCAATAAAGTTACACGTAACTGCATGCAAACCCTATCATCACTTGAAATTCTGAATGTGAAACCCTCGCTAGTGGAGTTCTTCATGTTGTCATTTGAAGCAACAAATATTTTCCATCATCTGGTTAAGCACTCACCTTAAACATGAAATGTACAAAATATCTTAAATTTAGTGAGTGAATTCGCATATGAGCAAATAATGTTCTTGATTTGACCACATGACATCAAATGAAAACCACATTTCCAATGTTATCTCCATAGCAACACACTAAATTGGATAGTTAAAAAGTCTCATCTAAAAGTTGGTAATGAAAGATAACTGGATGGTCGTTGAGGTTATCTAGTGGAAGAGAGGGTTGACAACAATAACAGCAACAACCTTAAGAATGATGCAGAAACAAAAATTACAATGACAACAAAGTTGATTGGCATGTTGGCTAGGCACGATCAGTTTGGTATATTGGGTTTGATATTGAAATTGCCTAGACCAAGTGAAAAAAGACGAAATGGGATGACAGGCATAATAGTGAAGATTGTGGCATGAAAACGAAAAGAGAACTTCGAACAAATTGTTTCTACTGAAGTTTAGTCCTAAACTTTATTTTTAGTCAACAGACTAAAATGAATTACTGGCCTAGATAAATCATTCAATCTATGCAACAGATTTTCATGTTTAATCTGTTAAATTAATGAACTCAACCTCAAATCGAAACTTTGAAAAACCAATGGATCGCCTTAGCCCAAGTGCCATATGATGAGGCTATCATCCTCAACTTTTCTTTGTTTCGTAAGGTTGCAAAGCAAACTCGCTATGCAGGTAGTCAAGGTACTACATAGTGCTTCAATGGTGTCTAGCCACTTAAAGTGGGTCCTGTGCAATTCTTATTCAACAAAGATAGATAAATTTATAATAATAGCTAAAAGAATCAAAATTTGAAATAGCTCAATAAAAATTATGGAAAGAAAGGAAAAAGAAAAAATATAAAAGAGGTAGGTTGCAACATATTCAGGCTTCGCCTTACATGAGTCACTTAGGCAGCCACCATGCAAGCAATCTACATACAAAGACAGCCTAGATCCTATGTGAAGTGGTCAAGAGACCATGTATGCATATGGGGACAGTGTTGCTTCATCCTCATCTCTCTTTCCTAAACTCGTCTTAATATTGTGATCATCAACTTCAAGGAGGAAAAGATTGACCTCTTGTCTCTCAAATAAACATCATGCCCTAACAACAAGCAGCAATCTAAGTTAGCCCCAAACTGAGGTTGCAGTAACCATCTTGAAAGTGTTGAAACAAAGAGTCACAAAATAGGATAACCAAATTCCTTGTGGTAAATATTCATCTTCGCTCATCGATTGAAATATAATCTGCAGTTTAGCAAAAGATATCATTCTATTTTTCAAGCTGAAACTTCATTATATATCCACCCATCACATAACCTATTTCCCTTTATCCAGCCAAGCCACTCACATTAGACCCAATCCCCTACCAAATTAACCAGGTTAGGGATGGCAATTGGTAGGGTACCCACAAAATTTTCCCTACCCTTATCCAAACCCATTTAAAATCTTACCACCCAAATGCATCCCAAACCCAATTACAAAATTATCCAAAAATCCAAACCTATCCCATTAAAAAAATGGAAACCCGGCAGGTACCTGATGAATACTTAATTAAGTCGCTAGAGACACTAGATATTGTAATAATTGATGTTATTTTATTAAATTTGATGCTCTCGAATCTATTTTGCAGTAATTGGAGTTTGGTTCATATGACTCAAATTAGACTCAAATTGGATCAGACTTGAGTGAACCAGGCAACCAGCTCTATTCCAGTGTGAACACGACTTAAAGATCAATGGAGGAGAATCAATATGAAGATTCAAGGTCCTTATTCACCTCCCACCTCTCTTTTCATGAAATCCTAACCTCCCCACTCTATAAATAGAACCCAAAGCCTCTATCTTCTTCAATGAAGTCAACCCTAAGTTCTCTTCAAGCTTCTCTTTCTCTCTCCTCTTCTTCTTCATAAGTCTAGGGGAGGTACTAACCCTAGCACGACACCATATTCCTCCACAGATCCTTTTCCACATCCCATCAAATCTAGAAGAGGTCCTAATCCTAGTGCCGCTACCCTTTCTCTTCTACATATCGCTTCCATCTATCTTTTTTCTTAGAGTTCCTAGACCAAGCCTTCCACTATCCTGCCGCTGTCTGCATGGAGAAAAATGAAGGATTACACATCCACCATCGGACGCAGCAAAAGATCAACTTGGTTTAGTTATCTTGTATCGCAATTTTATTTCTTTTCTTTATGTACGCTTCTTTATTTGATTAATGAAAATAATTTTATTATAATTTTCATACTTCTTTCTTAGTTTCTTACGATCTATTATTCTTTTTTTTCATTTTCGAAACAATCAACTAAGATCCCTGCGGATACGATCTCGACTCACCTATCTACATAGTAGTGAGTAGGGTTAATTTTGGTGTGCTATGACACGCATCAAATTTTGGCGCCATTGCCAGGATCTTGACGGATTGTTTTAAAAAAAATCAAAAAAAAATTGAAAAAAATAATAAAAAAATATTTTACTGTTTTTGATTTTTATTTCTTACTTTAGATTGCTTGACTGCGTTATATGCTTTACTGCTTTATATTTCTAGTTGATTATTTCCTTCTCTTGTACTCTTGCTTTCCATACTTTACTTTGCTGATTAATAGTTTGCCTTTTATTGTTAGTTAATTTATTTTAATTACTTAATTACTTCTATTTATTTTTTTTAAAAAATTTCTGCCTCATATTGCTTTTCGTATATGGTAGATTTACTATTTTATATCTAATTTCTTTATTTGCATGCATAGAAAAATTTTCTACTTTCTATAGCCTGTGATCTACTGCTTTCTTTAGGTTAGAATAATTTACTGCTTTATATAATTAGTGATTTCTACTTCCTAAGTAGATTAGATTCTTTGCCTTTTATTTAGATTACGTAGTTACCTTTTATTCTTAACTGTGAGATTACTTTATTTGCATAGTGAGTAGTTACCTTATTTATTATTCCCATTATTCCAAGTGATTTACTGCTTTCCATAGCTTAGAATAATTTATTGTCCTAAAAGTAGATTTGATTTGTTGCTTTATTTGTAGGCTATCTACTTGTCTTTTAATCTTAGCATTATTTACTTTCTATTTAATTAAATTTACTAGATCTTCTCATACCTAATTAACCTAATTTAAAACTTACTTCTTATTCTTCTTGCTTAAAGATAATATAATATAAAAAGAATACAAAGACACCATATAACACTTGACTAATATAAATAAACCAATTAAATCTTAAAAGCTACTTAACATGTTTGGAACTTTTTCTTTTTGCATTGCATATTTTCATAAAAAATCTTAAGGGCAAAACCCTAATTAACATAAGGTGGGATTTCATCACCCTTTCTTGGCCCACAAACCACCATTTTGCAATTCATTGACCTAAACCTCTAATTTAAAATCGATTAGACGTTGACCCTTAAGGATCCTCGAGCTCAGTAGGACAAGGAACCCTAAAAGTTGAATCGGATTCAGTTTAGTCAGTTTAACTGGTGTCTAGGAAAGTAGTTCAGGGATTACGTCTCGAAGGAAAGGTGGTTCATTAATTATTTCGTTCGCTTACCTGGCTAACGCAGTTGGTGTCTAAGAAAAGCAACGGGGAGACCCCCACCAACCTTACACTTATCTGGTCAGTTGAGCGGCTAGTCTGCTACTTGGAGTGCTTGAAGGTGACCTTGACAGTTAGGAGCTGTCTAGATCTAGGATAACCATAGATAGGATTGATTGAACCACTTGATTGTTAACTAAAAACATCATATCTAATTAATTCTTCTCTATCTTCTTAGCATTAGAACTCCTTAGGTTCTCTTCTTTAGAACTCTTTTTCCTCCTTTTCTCCTCTTTCTTTCAAAAAAGAAAAAAAAATTGTTAAATTAAAACTCGATGAGATCTTTTGGGTGCATGCTAAGACGTCGATCATTACAACCTGATTTACACCCATTAGACCTAGAGCTAGAAAGAACGATTCGAATAAACCAAATCAAAACTATGAATCCAAAACAAGAGACTGATCCACCACGATAATTGAGGGAGTATTTTACTCCCTCATCTTACACCTACTCGCCATGTATCCAGCCTCCTCCTGTGGAGGCGCACAATACGAAATCAAGTCTAGTATTATTCAAATGCTACCATCATTCTATGGACTGACGAATGAGGATCCGTATAAACACTTGGACGAATTTTTTAGATATGCTCCACAGTAAAAATCAAAACTTCTCCGATGATGCCCTCAGGTTAAAACTGTTCCTTTTTCACTTAAGGAAAAGCCAAGCATTGATTAAACTCCTAGATTCCATAATCATTTCAACTTGGGACCATCTTCAGAGAGAATTCCTTAAAAATACTTTTCAATAGAAAAACAAATCAAATTAAAAAAGCCATCACTAGTTTTTTCCAATTGGATGGTGAACTTTTTCATGAACATGGAAAAGGTTAAGAGACCTTATTCGTAAATGCCCCACCACGCTGTCCCCAAATGGCAACTTGTTCAGTGTTTCTATGATGGTCTATCGGAGAAACACGATAAATGATCGATGCATCGTGTGGTGGGACATTCATGCTAAAGAGTGAGGATGAGGCTTGGCAGCTCTTTGAAACACTTAGTGAAAACTCCTGCATCACATGTCTGCCACCTCTCGAGAACAACCCATGTCTCAACAAAAAAGAGATGGAATCTATCAGATTGAAAATGTTATGGATATCCACAGTAAGGTAGATGAGTTATCCCAAAAATTAGACCGTCTTCTGAATACTGGACACTCTCTGATTCTACCTAACCCAGTCCAAGATGTTTGTGCATTGTGTGCAAGCCCGACTATTTTGTTAGTGAATGCCAACCGCACCTCAATTTTCTGAGTTTGTACATGAGAGGTCCAGCAAGCTCAAACCCAACAAGCTCGTAGACAGGAAATGATCCATACTCAAACATGTATAACCCCGCTAGAGAAACCCAAATTTTTCTGGAGACCACAGCCAGTGGTTGGCCTACTGACTAACTAACTATCAGACCCAACATATAGGCATGGACCGTACCATCAGTTTCAAAATGCTCTTCAACCATCTACCACTGGTCATAATTCAGCTTTTGAGAAAAAAATTTTAAAAGCGCTAGAACGATTAGAAGTCAACACCCAACCTTTAACTCCCACACGCAATCCATTGCTAAGCTAGAGTCCCAAATAGGTCAACTAGCAACGCATTCAATAGAGGGAAGAAAAAAATTACCTAGCCAATCTGAGAGCAACCCGAGAGGCAATTCATGGCTGAGAGCTCCAATGCTCCAGAAACTTTTTTGAACACGCCAAATCAATCATGACTCTTAAAAGTGGAAAGATCATTGAACATACGAGTAAAACAATGAGACCAACCCTAGACCTCAGACAAAGCCCGAATCACCTAAGAGCAAGGAGGACACAAAAATAGAGAATGGACCAACTACACCAGAATCACCTTACTTGCCTAAAACCCATTTTCGAGTGCCCTAAAAGCCCCTACTCCAGTGGATAAGAAGGGAGGAAGACTTAATGAGATGTTGGAATTATTTAAGCAAGTCCAAATTAATCTCCCCCTTCTAGATGCAATCAAACAGGTCCCAGCTTATGCAAAATTTTTGAAGAAATTGTACACCCAGAAACGTAAATCACGATCAAACTTTCAAAGAAAGTATGCCTAACCGAATAAGCTAGCTCTATCTTCCAACATGCTACCCTCCAAAGCTTAAAGATCCAGGTGCACCTACCAATTCTTGCATTATAGGGGACTTTCACATAGAACAAGCTCTCCTGGACCTAAGGGCCAGTGTGAACCTTTTACCTAGCTCGGTATATGAACTTTTTGGATTCGGAGAACTGAAACCCACATCGTCACTCTACAGTTAGCTGATAGATCAATTAAGACACCACGTGGATGATCGAGGATGTTTTGGTCAAGTAGATGAGTTTTATTTTTCAGTTGATTTTCTATTCCTTGACATGGAACTGAATGGCAATCCAAGCAAATTCTCATTATCTTAGGCAGATCCTTCCTAGCTACGGCAAACGCGTGCATCAATTGTAGGACAGGAGTCATGGATGTATAATTTGGGAATAAGAAACTGAGACTGATGTATTCAGTGCATCCAGGGACCATCAACGGATAGTTGCTTCGAGATAGATACATTTGAGGACATTATAGAGGAAGCAACATCAACGATTTTTGCACATGATTTTCTAGACACCCATTTGACGTACTTTAGAGTGTGATATGGAGGGAGGTAGCGAAGAAGTAAACATTCTAGTTGATACATCAAATGATGAAACTACTCCCCTTGGACAATCAAGTACGAACCATTGCCTGCATTAACCAATACACCCATAGCTCCGTCATTAGAATCACCGCCTATGCTAGAATTAAAGCCACTTCCACCGCACTCAAGTATGCATTCCTAGGACCTAATGACACTCTCCAATGATCATTGCATCAGACTTGACCTCAGATCAGGAAGCACAATTGGTTGATGTTCTGAAAGAAAACAAAGAGGCTATCGACTGGTCTATTGCCGATTTAAAAGAATTGACCCCTCCATCTGTATGCACCACATTCATTTCGAGACAGATGCCAAACCCCATCGAGATATGCAGAGGAGACTGAACCCAAACATGCGAGAAGTAGTGAAGAAAAGGTGGTAAAATGTTAGATGCTGGAATCATCTACCCCATATCCGACAGTAAATGGATTAGCCCTATCCAAGTAATACCTAAGAAATCAGGTATTACTGTGGTGGAGAATGAAGAAGGTGAATTATTTCCCACTCGCACACCATCTAGCTGGCGAGTATGCATTGACTATAGGAAACTAAACGCTGTTACTAGGAAGGACCATTTTTCATTATCCTTCATCGACCAAATCTAGAACGGCTAACGATCAATATTTTTCTTATTTTTTAGATGGTTATTCAGGGTACAATCACATACCTGTATTTTTGGATTACCAAAGAAAACCACCTTCACTTGCCCCTATGGTACTTTCGCTTTTCGACGTATACCGTTCGGGCTCTGCAATGCATCTGCTACATTTCAACGGTGCATTTTGACCATTTTTTCGGATATGGTGGATAAATATCTTGAAGTTTTCATGGATGATTTCTCCATGTTTGGAACCACTTTGAGGATTGTCTTCATAACCTCTCCAAAGCCCTTAAGCGCTGCACAGAAACAAATCTGATTTTAAGTTGAGAAAAGAGCCATTTTATGTTCGGAAAGGAATCATATTGGGACATATTATTTCTGAAAGGAGGATTGAGGTAGACAAAGCCAAAATCGAGGTCATTTCAAAACTACCACCCCCCACTTCGATTCGACAAATACGATCCTTCCTAGGTCACGCTGGATTTTACAGATGCTTCATTAAAGATTTAAGCAAAATATCGAGACCCTTGTGCAATCTGCTAGCCAAAGACATCCATTTGTTTTTAATGAAGAATATCTACAAGCCTTCCACACATTACGAGCAGTCCTGACAACAGCACCCATAATAAAACTCCCTGATTGATCCTTCCCATTTGAAATCATGTGTGATGCTTCTGATTTCGCAATAGGACCGTCTTAGATCAAAGAATCAATAAGGAGTCACATGTGATCTATTACGCTAGCAAAACTCTATCCGATGCCCAATTGAACTACACCACGACAGAAAAGAGCTACTAGCGGTGGTATTCCCCTTGATAAATTTCGTTCATATCTGTTAGGATCTAAGGTTCTAGTATATTCTGATCACGCAGCTCTGAAACATCTGCTCTCAAAGAAAGATACTAAACCACGATTGATCAGATGGATCCTTCTGCTTCAAGAATTTGATCTAAAATCCGAGACAAGAAGGATTCAAAAATATGGTCGTGATCATATTTCTAGAATCTTAGTTGATCATACGATGAGTACAGATGAAGTTAAGAAGAAATTCCTGACGAACAACTTTTTGCAACTTCTCTGACAAAATCCTATGATTTGCCCACATCGTTAACTATTTGGCAATAGGGCAAGTTCCTCTTCATTGGACAAAACAGGAGAAGATCGATTCTTCTCACAGGTCAAACATTATTATTGGGAGAAACCCGAATTGTTCAAACATTGTCCTGACCAAGTGATTCGACCTGTGTGAGAGTGAGTATCAAAGTATACTTACCTTTTGTCACTCTCATGCATGCGGGGGATATTTCAGTGAGAAGAGAACGACCGCCAAAGTATTACAAAGTGGGTTTTACTGGCCGACATTGTTTAAGAATGCACATAAATTTTGCCTTGAGTGCTTACTGTCAGCAGATGAGGAACATTTCTAGAAAAAATATGATGCCCATATCTCCCATTTTAGTCGTGAAAGTTTTTGATGTTTGGGAATCGATTTTATGGCCCCTTTCCTCCATCCTATGGATACGAATATATTTTGGTTGCGGTAGATTACGTATCTAAATGGATTGAGGCTATGGCAACCAGGACGAATGATCACAAGGTGGTAATCAAATTCATTCAACAGAACATCTTAAGTCGATTCGGTTGCCAAGGACCATTATTAGTGACGGAGGTGCACACTTCACGAATAGGCACTTTGAAAGTTTAATAAAAAATACGGAATCACTCACAAAGTTGCCACACCATACCACCCCCAACTAGTGGCCAAGTGAAAGTCTCAATAGGGAGATCAAACGAATTCTCGAGAAGACGGTTAGGCCTGATCGAAAAGATTGGTCTGGACGATTAGACGATGCATTATGGGCCTACCGTACTGCATACAGATCCCGATAGGAATATCTCCTTACCGGCTCGTTTTTGAAAAAGCCTGCCATCTGTCGGTAGAGCTAGAAACCGTGTATTTTGGGCTATAAAGCAATTCAATTTTAACATGAAAAATGTAAGTAGTAATAGGAGATTACAATTGAACGAATTAAAAGAGCTACGCAATGAAGCATACGAGAGTTCACGAATTTATAAGACTCGAACTAAGGCTTATCATGATAAATACATTTCACGAAAAATATTCGAACCTAATCAAAAAGTATGGCTTTATATTCGAGGTTACGACTATTCCTGGAAAACTCCTTCACGTTAGGATGGACCATATATCGTAACTCAGTATCCCTCATGGAGCAATTGAAATCAAAGATCCTAAACAGAAAACACCTTCAAAGTAAATGGCCAACGATTGAAACATTGCAAGTTGACTCAATTGAATTGCAGGATCCAGTCTATAATGAAACTTTGGCTTGATCTGACTGAAGATCTTAAACTTAGCGCTTGTTGGGAGGCAACCCAATATTTTATTTTTCAGTTATCCAGTTTCTTTTTATTTTGTAGGAATTTCTGAGAAAGATAATTGCCAAGTAGGGGCGGAGCACCACGATCAATGGAGTCAAGAACATACCATGCCCAGCAATGAAGGACTTTCAATCAAGATAACACATATCGAACTCAAGTAGTGTTCTTTCTTGTTACATTCTATTTTAGCTTTATTATGATTCTCTTCTTTCATTGGGGACAATGAAAATTAAATTGGGGGAGAATAACTAATTTAATTAAGCCCTCGAGTATGGTAAAAATAATTAGTTTTGTGTATCTAAATTTTATCTTGATTTGAAGTTAACTAGGCACCTAATCAATGAGTGGTTAACGGTCTAGATAATTTTAAAGATATTGAGGAAGAAATTATTAAGGATGTCCAATTAATAAGAAATTTAGATCAGACTAAATTTTGGAGTGATTCTAGAACCTTCTTCCCACAATCTCAATGAAGAGTCTGCTTTATGGGGTATGGATGGAAAGTCGAGGTATGCAAAAAAATCTTTTTATTACAAAAAAAAGATAAAATAAAAAAAAATTTAGCATTTCTCACTAAGTAACCGGACCCCTTCGCCTAAGTAAGCGTTGTTGTTCGCGTCAAAAAGTGAGAATATGAAGAAACTTCTTGTATAGTCAGTTTTTAACTCGTAGCATTTTTTATTCGAATCAGTAAGTATGAGAAGTGTTTTACACCTAATGCCCTAAAGCCAACTGGTTTGAGAGTCATTGGCCTAAAGCTCGCTACAAGAGTCAATTAGAAAGCTTAAGCGGTTAGGACATTGCACTGACTGTACATGTAAATATTTTATAAAAAAAAAAAAAGAAAGAATAAGGATACTAAATTGTAAAAAGACAATAAACCCTGCTCACATCAAGTTAGAGGACTTAAAAATAGAGTGGAAAGTTGGTGAAAGAAGATCTTTAGAAATTTTTATGGCTAATACTCAACATTAATTGGGTCAAATTGATAATCCAATGAAGTACCTCATTAATGGTCTAGCCGGATATCCACTACAGTTAGGAATGTCTAAAATAACTTTCGATTCAAGGATAATTTGGTACACAATGCTAATGTATCTATTTTACTCGAGGACGAGTAAAAGTTCAAGTTGGAGGGTATGATGAATACTTAATTTAAGTCGCTAGAAACACTACATATTGTAATAATTGATGTTATTTTATTAAAATTTGATGCTCTCAGTCTATTTTGCAGGTAATTGAGAGTTTGGGTTCATATGACTCAAATTAGACTCAAATTGGATCAGACTTGAGTGAACTAGACAACCAGCTCTATTCCAGTATGAATACGACTTAAAGATCAACGGAGAAGAATCAATATGAAGATCCAAAGATCCTTATTCACGCTTCCACTTCTTTTTCATGAAATCCTAGCCTCCCCACTCTATAAATAGAACCCCAAGGCCTCCATCTTCTTCAATGAAACCAACTCTAAGTTCTTTCAAGCTTTTCTTTTCTCTTTCCCTCTTCTTCTTCTCCATAAGTCTAGGGAAGTACTAACCCTAGCACGACACCATATTCCTCCACAGATCTCTTTTCTACATCCGCTACCATTTTTCTTCTACATACTCGCTTCCATCAACCTTTCTTCCTTGAAAAATCAAGCCTTTCAGCCATCCTGTCACTGTCTGCATGGAGAAAGACGAAGGATTCAAGAAGACACATCCACCATCGAACGCAGCAAGAAAATCAACTTGATTTATTTGTCTTGTATCGCAATTTTATTTTTTTCTTTATGTACGCTTCTTTATTTAATTAATGAAAAGTAATTTTATTATAATTTTCATACTTCTTTCTTAATTTCTTACATCTATTTTTTTTTTTTGCATTTTCGAAACAATCAACTAAGATCCCTGCGGATACGATTCCGACTCACCCTATCTACATAGTAGTGAGTAGGGTTAATTTTGGTGTGTATGACACGCATAAGTACCCAAACCCGCCTGATTAACCTTTATTCAAGTCAGGTTATTTGGGTACCAGAACTCACCCAATCAACCCAAACCTGCCTAATTAATTCAAACATCATATAAAATTAAAATCTAGAACTAGCAATTTACTATGGATTATCAAAAGACAATAAATCCAAAAAAGCAATGCTTCAATACCTAGAAAAATGATGATATGGACATGATAAATTCCTTTTAACCTAACAGCAGATGAATATCAAATATCCAGAGAAAAAAATGACAAAGAAAGATTTCTATTGGCCCAATCATAGATTATTGACCATATCAATCAAAATTGGTTTCTCTAATTCCGAGCATGATTCCTATCCATCCTTTCAAAACAATTAGACCACCTCCTATCGCAACAAAGCTAATGTTCAAAAAGGAAAAGGACATGTTAAACCATGAGCCTTGAGTCTTTGTCTCTCTCATTCTATGGTGGCCAGAGCAAGCTACCATGACACACATTTGGCCCTTGGAGTTGAATAGCGTGAGAAAGGCCTTGTTCATGCATCCACATGATAGTTCAGAAAGGTGGAACTTAGCCTAGTGCAAGTTTCACAACATGGATTTGGTATCATATTCATATTATCATGAGAACAGAACTCCATAAATTGAAAATTTTGTAGCCAATGAAGAATCCTTTCGATCAAAAATCCTCAAACCCTACAAAATATCATGCTTCTACCATGATTAATCTCTCAACACCTCAAGGGACCAACTTACACCACTGCAACTCACACAAAACCCCATATGCTCCAAAAAAAAAAAAAAGAAAAACCCAACTGGAACCGAAGAAACCCCTCCGATCTCCCTCAGGTGCTCTCCTTCCCTACGTATCTCCCAAAAAGAGAATGACATGAAAAGAAAAAGAAGCAAAAAAAAAAAATGATCAATCTATGTGGAAAAAAAGTCGTACCTTTTAATTTTTTCCATCTTTCCTTTGTTTTCATTGATTTTTCCTATGTTTTCCTCTGGTTTTTCCTTTATTTTTTCTATCCTCAGTAGTCTCATTCCTGTGAGAGGCTTGGAGCGGCCGACTAGGAAGCTTTGATGATGGCTAGGGTTTTGTGTTGGTATTTATATATAATAGTTTTTTTTTTTTTTTGGCAAGAATTTATAGATGAGTTTAAGGGCATAAATAATCTGTCAATCAATTTAAAAACAGCTGCAAATTATGGCTTATTGCTTAAGGTAGGGGTTAGACCATCAGAAAGATGAGGAGTTCAAATGCTCTCATCCTCCTATAATATATACATTTTTATAAAAATTTATAATATTATATGTGTGTGTGCGGGTGTGTGTGTGCCTGTGTGTATTCAGATTCAGATAGCAGATACTGTGTTTGGAATGGGTTGGATAACCCAAAAACCCACTGCCCAAGATATTCAATTTCATGTTCAAATAACTGTGATGGACACTACAGCTTTGAAATAGGCATCTACCATGATGAAAATCGGGACATTGCTTGCCGACATGTTAATCCACTAGCTAATTTAAGATATTCCATATATTTGATATTCAACATCAGTACCTAAGCAAATGTCGGCAACTGTTCATTGTTTCAAGCAACGACATGGAAAGGCAACATGCACACAAGCATGTACATATGCATGTGCATGCACAAGCACCACACAAACATATATGCACACACACAAACAAACACATATACATATGAGTCAACATGGACTGATCTGATAAACTTTTAGATATCACTAATATAACCTTTTAAAAGTGATGAACCAATAGCAAACATATATCCTAACCTGATGTCCTTTCAGATATGCAATCAATGAAGATTTTCCATAATGTTGGTGTGATGGTGAAGGAATTCCATTAAAAATACAATTCAAGGTTTTATATGACTCACTGCACACATCAACTCCCAATTAACCTTGATTCATTAAATTTATTGATCAACATTTGAAATATGCCTTCAATTCTCAAAAAATCGTTCCATTAACTGGTCCTTGGTTGCCTCATTGAAACATGATCTCAATGAGTTGTAACTATAACACAACTAGACTAGTAAATTGAAGGAGATTATGTACGTTTAGCTAAAGCACATCTCTCTCCAAAAGCTTCTGAACAAAGGCAAATGCAAAGTGATCAAGAACTTTGTAGGAGGTGGCAATTAAGTTTTCTCATTGGACAAAATAATAAAAGTGGTACTTGTTGGTGGAGAAATCCTAACTTAGAGTATCAATATAGAAGGATACGACAAGACCATTGTGGTAAACATAACAAAAGAATAGTAATCCTGCTATAGTTACTACTTCAATATTTACACACACACACAAAAGAGAGCTGGACTTGGCTATAGTCGAGTGGATCTCCATTCAGATCCGATCATATCATGGTTGGGTGAGCAAAAATCGTACGATCTGAAGACCTCTAACCTATGCATGAAGTGGTCAAGAAAACATTATTGTCTCATGTTATTTCAACTGTCCAATATTTTAACCACTTGATACAAAGGCTAAAGGTATCCATATCATATGATATTTGGTGCATAAGCAATTTAAATGTACTACATCACATCCAACGATTCAGATCACCAATGTTAGACCACCATTGTCCGATCTAGACCAGATTGGATTTGAATGGAGATCCACTCGAATGTAATCGAGTCTAGCCCTCTCCCTATACATACATATACATGTATACATGCATGCATACCTACATGTATGTATGTATCCTGCAGACTTGTTGAAGTTATCATGGACATTGAGTAGGTCTGTCTCTACTTCATCCTCTAGACGACCAATGGTGATTACTCTATGTTGTCACCTATACAATTGACAGAAAAAGAACTAAGCGGAAGAATTTGGAAAGCAAGGTCCAATCTTATGTTTGGTGAACCCATCCCATACCTTCCCCCGCTCCTATCCTGCCACGAAGAGTTCTTCTTCTTCATACAGGGCATACAATGATTTGGTCCAAATTCTCCTCTTGATGCATCTTTGACATCGACCACTTGCCGTATCTCTATTATTGTTCTCAAGATTGTCATAGTCCATTCCACACAAACTCAGGTCTTGGGTCGTGGTGAATGCAAAACAGTGGCAGACCAACTATTTGCTAAAATGTCTGAGAAGCAACGACGGCTTCCAATAATGAGTTATTAAAAAAACAGCAGATCATCGTTTGATGAAATGCTCCACAAGTCATAACAACTTATTATAACAATGGAGAATGAAATAATGCACTGGTTAATTCGGAGGAAGGAGCTGTCATTCAACTCCTGTCAGCATGGGTGCTTCGATTTACTTGCGAAGAAAGCGAAGTGTTTATTCTACGTACTGAAAACCTGACGAAAAATATTTGGGAATACGGTATTCAACACATATTACCTACACATTGCATACTGATTAATACTCCAACAAAGAGCAAATTTTGGAGAGGGGTGAGGATAGAGGGGCGTGTGTGGAAGAGAGAGAGAAAGAATGACTCACCGCCAAGCATTCCGTCCTTTTTGCCGACGCTCGTTGGCACCGCCGCCGCTGCCGTGCCGCTACACCGCCGTGAGAGTGAAGAACGCTAGGGCTTAGTCCCTCCAACAGGTAGGATGGTAACGGGTATGGTACCTGCAAAATTTGCCTTACCCGTATCCGAATCCGTTTAAAATCTTACCACCCGAATCCGTCTCAAACCTTACGAAAAACGAAGAATCCCGAATCCGTCCCATTTAAAATTGATATACCTGGGTACCCATGGCCGCCTGATTAACCCTATTCATATTAATATCATCATGTGAATAGAACTCATTAATTGAAAATTTTGTAGCCAAGAAAATCCTTCACAGCTCGCACAAAATCCAATATGCCCGAGAGGAAATTCTGATCAAAACCTAAGAAAAAAAGCTGATCATGAATCAACTTCGAATCTAAACTTATTTATTTTTAATCGAACCTCGATCGGATTTACGTAAAATTTGATATTTTCTGAGCTCAAACTCAGCTCATGATTAGATCCACTAAGAACCCCTCCGATCTCCCTCATGTGCTCGCTTTCATAGATCTCTAAAAACAGAAAATGAAATGGAAAGGAAACGCAAAGAAAGAAAAAAAAAAAAAGGTTTTATCTTTCGATTTTTTTCCTCTTTCCTTTGTTCCGTTCATTTTTCTTATGTTTTCCCCTGATTTTTCATCTTCAATAATCTCAATCAAGTAGAAACTTAGATGATGGCTAGCGCTTTGTATTGATGTTTATACATAAGAGTTTAAATAATATAAGAGATTTTTGTATATACCTTCCAAATATTAGATTTTACATGAATATCCTCCCAAAGTTAATGTTTACATATATATCCTTCTAAAATATTTATTTTGTATGTTTACTTTTTTTTTTATTCTTTTTGTTGTATATGTACCCACTCTAATTAACACCATTAAAAAATTAATTGATTTAAATTGAAATGACCGAAATACCCTTAATGGGTAGATATGCAATATTTTTTTTTAAAGGTATACATGCAAATAGCAACTTAGCGAAGATATTTATGTAATTTTTTATATTTAGTAAGATATATACATGTAAATAATATGAAAAAAAATTCAAATATATTAATTAATGTGGTAGCTTTCGTAATTTTATATTTATCAGCTGTGCATTGCTATTTTTCGGATAGTGGCACGTGTGAGCTCATGCAATCCACTGACCGGTGACCGTCCATGTTATCGCTTCCATCCTCTAATGGGCAACACTGATGGAATGGGATGGTTGTGCTACCATTCACGGCACATGAAACCTTCATACAGACTTCGTTCGATAAGATTACAGATATGGTGTATGTTTTAGGTGTATTTGTATATTAGATTCGACAATTAGAGCTGGCCCTTCTAGGTTGTATGCCATGCTTTATTTTTTGAACAAAGAGATCAAGTTGCTCAAGTAGTATTCGGTCAATTTATCGGAATAAATCAATGGGACTGTCCTAGTGGGGTTCACTGGAATGGAGCCTTGAAGATATCCATGGTGAGACACTAATTGGAAAGAAACTTGATATCTATTATCTGATGACAAGTATAGACAAGAAAAAGGAAAGAGATTTTTTTTTTTGTCTATGACCTCAGTTGGATAAACCATGAGGACAAAAAAACAATTTATGACATGCCTCAGGTAACCATAAATTTATGACATGATAGATACAAAAACAAGAAATAGGTAGCACTTTTATCACTTTCTGCACACTGGTTCAGGTTGACATTTTCTTCTCTACATGAGATATGAAGCAAAACTCAACATAAAACACTATTATTCCCTAGAAAAGTCTACCTCTAAATCCACCACTAAGCTTTAAATGGAATAGGAAAATTGTGTGCCATCTTGTTGCCACACTTATTCACAATGAGTAATATAAGGCTAATTTAATTTTTTGACCCACATATGTAAATAAACTAATATATTAGTACATGCAATATTTTTCATAAATACTATAAAATAAAGATTGATATTTCAACTATATTATCTAAAATATATGACATCATATAGTAGTAAAGTATGGAGCTTCTAATTATAAGTTTCATATTTGCAAGTCATTATCATTCTATCTGGCTCACTTTTGAGAACTCTTATACAAATTCATTTAGTATAGCATATTGACTTAGTGCTATCTTGAATTGTTCTCGACTTGCATATTTTACCCCTACGTCATGTTAGGATTCTCATTATCCATCTTATATGTCTCTTCCTCATACTCAATGACATTTATATCATCATCAGAATCACTATTATAAATACTGTGATAACTACTCTCAAAACCATAAATTTCAGTATCTGTTTCTTGCTCTTTTTGAAATATAGTTTTATCATTTATCCTAACATAGTCATTATTTTTAATAGCACCAATTGAGGTATCAATGCCTATGGCAGCCAGAGGCTCATTTTGATTCTACCTTTCAAATTGGTCTTGGCTGCCTAATGTTAATTGAGAAATTGTATATCATCAACCTCTTTTGTGACAAATAAGAAGCATTCTTTTAAATCCTTGCATTCCTCAATAAACTCATCAATTGTGATCTGTGTTTAATATCATATAAGACTTAGACGATAAATATCTAACCATTCACCAAATCTTTATGTTCTCTTAAAAGTTCAAATTGAAAGTATGCACTATATCATCATATAGGTCTTTGTAGCAATAGCAGTCAATGTCAATTAACCAACTCTTTTATCTCCCAAAGTAATACTTATTCTTATAGAATTCTAACCTTCTTAAAATATCCTCTAAATTTTACCTTCAATTTGAATAGTTCCTGCTCCATTTAAAAAGCCTGTGCATGGAATGAATAAATATAAACCATATAGATTATAAAAGAGAATGCTTATCAACCAAAACTATACTAACAAAATGAAAGAAAAGGGAGACCAAAGAGGAAAACATCCATATCTTTTGTATGGCATCTTTAGTTTTTGTTTGGCTTATTCATTTTTTTTTTTTTTTTTTTGAGTAACAAATGGAGGAAGAAATATTAGGAAATTTAGTATAGTCTCAAGATATCACAGTACAATATGTAAGAGAACTATGACAAACACTATTATATTTTGCCGAAGTATTTATAGATCTTATACAACAATAAAAAATCTCATACTATTACTAATTGATATCAGTACAGATATAAGAAGTACAAATTCACCAATAGGAAAACATAATGTGAGCATGAAATGGCATTGTACAAACTAAAAAAAAATATGTAATAAGCACCAACATACCTTATATAAGCATGTATAATTATTATGAAATCAACAAAACATATATATATGATTAAAATATTTACAATCATTAGAAATCAAGTATGGTAAAAGCATCAGAGCAATTGACATTAACCTCTCCATTTTGTTTCAACAGAGGCTTCTACCAACAGAAAGGGATCAGAGAACATACCAAAAGAAAGAGAACAGGGGAGACGAATGGGGTGAGGAGAGCTTAGTAGTGAGGAGAGATCTGATGACAAGGAGAGCTCCAAGAGAAACAGCACAGCAAAATGACTAGGCGAAGGGATAGTATCGACAATGATCTCCGATGATGAGAAGTGATCAACAATGAGAGGGACTACGATGAGAAGAGCTCCAACAGTGAGGAGATCCTTAAAGAAAATGTAGTGAGGATGGCAGCGGCGACGATCTCTAATGATGGAAAGAAAATAGCAATGAGTGAGAGTACAACGGTGATTAGCATCGAGGAAAGAAATGGTGAGAGGAAGAGAGGGAGGCAGGCTGTCGATAGTAGAGAATCGAGAAGATCGATGTTTAAGGGGTTGCGAAAATAGGAGAGAAAATCACGGTGGATACACAAATTCACCAGTTAGGGATAAAAACATGATTTTAAATTTCTAATTGAATTTTAGTTTAAATAACAACTATTTTTGTTAACGACATTGGTAGAACTGTTACATTTTCAAAAATAGTTTTTAATGAGGGTACAAATGCAATTAGCAATTTTTGAAGGGTATTTATGCAAATTCAGATTGTTAGAAAGATATTCATGTAAAAATCTCATAATATAAATATATTATCAATCAACTCATTAATAGGGTCCAACCATGCCTTATTGGTTAATCTGGTGGTTAAGCTAACCCATTTGAAAATTCTAACTATAATCCCACAAGATTACAGTTCGATTGTTTTCAAGGGTTCACAATATAATCCAATTAATTTTTCTTGACTCACTAATCAAAGTTTTACAACTAATTATTTTTTTCTCAGACTCGCGATCAACTCAGTTGGTTTTCACTGGCTCATCAACCAAAATCTTACACCATCCAATTTATGGCTTAAATCAACTCCTAAAAACCCAAGTTTCTTTCTAAAAAGTTATCATAATGATTTAAAGAAAGATATACAAGAATTTAAAATATAAATAATAAACTCTTTAAACTCTTGAAGAAGTTGAAGTGGTTGAGCTTTTGAATTATTTTGATTTTTTTCTTGAATACTTAAGAGATGTTTGATGAAGGCTTAAATATTCTTACTGAATGGTTGTTGGCTCAATTCAATACACTGCTTCTTTTTTAAGTTGAGTAAATATAAAAGATCAAAATTGAAAGCTCTTGAAATGTTCTTTCTCTCTCTCTTTTTATTTTACTTAATAGCTTGAAGAATAAATCTAATGGGCTCAAAATCTTTCAATTCTTTTATTTCTCTCATTTTAATTCTTCATATTTATGGTCTTAAAAATGTCTGTAATTAATGCTCTAGTTGTTAGAAGCTTAAAAATAGTCACTACAAATAAAATATGGCCATTTAAAATAATCCAAAAAATTAGTAGTTATTCTGTTAGAAATCTATGAGTCGGCTCATCCAAGCTTTTAATCGACTAACTTAAAGTATTGAGTCGATTAATTAAAACTCTGAGATAGCTCAAAAATAGATATAATTTTTTTTACTTTCTGTCTGTTTTGTCTATTTGAGACTGAATCGGCTTAAATATGTTTTTAGACGGCTAACTTTCATGTCTTGGTCTACTAACTAACTTTCTGGATCGACTTAGAGAACTTATAAATTTTCACTACTTTCTGTATTCTACTATCTCTGAGACTAAGTTGGTTATCCCATTCTTGTGAGTCAGCTAAGCTCTAGTCTTGATAAACTATATTATTTTCATAATCGACTCAGGAGAATTTTTGAAATCTTCAATCTCCTATCTTCATCCTAAGTTTGAGACTATCCAAATAGGTGACTCGATTATGATTCTCTCTTGATTGACTCATATAAAAACCTGATCAATCAAGGAAGATCATTTGAATTTCATATATTTCTATCTTTTCCTTTAAATGAGATTAGATCGACTAAGCTTCTTTCTTAGTCGACTTAAAGGTATGCCATGCATGTCAAAATTAATTTTTTTTATATTAAGTATTTTTTTTCTTCAAATATCTTCGAGACTGAACTTGCCTTCTCCAACTTAATTTTTAAATTATTAAGAAGTCTTTCTAGGCTAGACTTTTTTTATTAATTTCTTTCATACCAAACTCAATTTCTTTGCTTCCAAAATAAAACTTGAATCTTTGACTTGGAAGTACATAATCACTTAAATTTAAGAGGACTTTCTCTTGAATGAGGTCAACCTTTGAATATTATAAGAAATCCTATGATTACTCTCAAAAGTATTATTAATAATCATGATTTGTGCTGAAACTATTTTGACATTATTAAAATCAATTCTAAGGTTAACAATCTTCATCTTTTTATGATGATAAAATTCTTTGAATACTACCCTTCGAGCATAAATAAGTTTTGAAATTTTAATATACTACATCTTAAAAGCAAAGATTAAGCATTCATCAAATTTTAATACAAAGCTCTCCCTTTCTTATGTAACTAAGGCAATATTTTTGAGATAATTTTGATCAAATCAAATTTTAAGCAAGTTTTAAACAAAGCTCCCCCTTTCTTATGTAGAAAAATAATATTTTTAAATTACTTTTGATTTCTGTTATACTCTCCTACTTTCTTTCAAATTTTCTTTTCAATTTCTCCCAATTCTCCCAATTCTCCCATTTTCTCAAATTTTTTACTCCTTCCAAATTTCTTCCATTTCTCCCCCTTTTTGTCATAATAAAGAAGGGTTAATTAAAAATTTCTTTCTTAATTTCTTCCACTTTTGGTTAAATTATTTATCAGCATAATCAATTATAAGTCAAATTAATCAATCATTTAATCATTTGAATAATAATTAATCAATCATTCACTCATTCAAATAAAGATGTAGTCATTCAATCATTTTCATAAAAACATAACATTGCATTGATAATAAAGTTTTTATATAATATTGAAAGGCTTGTCCTTCTATAAAAAGGAACACACATTAGGACCATGCAAGTATGCACAAATAGATAAATATATAAACATGCAAGGCATGAGATATCCGAAGGTGAAGGTCAATTAACAGGAGGTGCAAGGTCAGAAAGAGGTGGCAGATCTTGAGAGTTCAAGGACTGTGAAACACGATCCTACTCATCCAATATCTCTCTAATCAGTGTCCTCATGGAATCCAAAAATCTGTCATGAATGTGCTAGACTATCTCCTTCAACTGATCTTTAGCTAACCTAACCCTCTGAGGAGTAGAATCTTCTAACTGAGTTGGCAGAGCAATAGATGTGCCAGGAGCTTAAATTCTCTTATTATTTCTCAGGCTCTCTCTCTTTCTCTGTCTCCTTCTGCTTCCTCTCTTTTCCCTCCCTTTCTGATCCAATGACCATCAACTTTGATATAACCCATTCTTCTTAGTGATCAATCATTATATGTGTCAAATTGCTGCAACTTCTTTGAAAGTTCACCATCTAAGTTGATTCCAAACTCTTTGAATACCAGTGTGAGGAACATTCCATAAGGTAGAGCTGATTTTGCATGAGAAGTTGCATCATGCATTACCTTAACAGGAACATGATCAAATAGGCTTCTCTCAGGCACATGTATTTTAAACTCATATAAATTTAAGAGATCAATATACATTGAATAGAGACTTATCAAGCCTGAAGAAGCCTATCTGAAAAGTCCCTATTTAATGTGTATTGATCTCTTAAATTTATATGGTCTTAAAATACATGTTATCCTCTTTCAACATTATATTATTTGAAGTTTTTGGATTAGTTGTTTGAAAGTTATAAGGCTTGAAAGTTGGAAAGTTAATAAGTTGCATGCTCATGTGCATAGTGAGGTGCGTGGGGCATGTGGACAGTTTTCCACAGTCCATTTTGATCTTTTTTTTTTGTAAGCTCAAAATAATGTTAGAATTTTTCTATGATTTTAAAATATTTCTTTTGAGCAAATAAAATTTTGAAAAATAAATATTTTAAAGGCCTAAAATAATTTGGTTAATAAGGTTGATGCTTAGTTTGAAATTTTCTTTGGGTACTCGAGTATTAACTTTGATTGTTCATGATAGTGTGTAACCTTTTAATATTAAAATAATATTAGAATGTGAACATATTACACATTGACCTTGTATATTCTTTTAATGCATTAATGTGTGGTTATTCCCTTTATCAATTCATGATTTTAGGGATTAAACAGTTGAATAATGTGTGTGTGTGTGTATTGCATGTACTATTGGAGATGGTTTGTTTAATGAGAACTATAAAAGCATTGAGAGGGGCATGAGCTGTGAGGTTGCTTCATCCCATCATGGAATATAAAACAAATCCTAGACATGGTATAAAAGAACATATTGCTCACATGAATGATTTATTCAAGAGAATAGTAGATCAAGGTTATGTCATTAACAAATAGGTGAAATTGTCCATCTTGCAATATTCTTTACCAAAGAATTGAGCAGAGATTTTAAAGCAATTGAGTTAGTAGAACATAATGGCATCTTATGATGATTTGGTATCGAGATTTAAAATTGTATACGAATGCAGTCGTTATGTGATTACTGTGTTAGGTAAATTATGGCTCTACCAATAATTCCTAATCTTCGAGATGCTAAGCGTACTGCTTTCGGGAGATCCAAAAGGGATCTATGGTTACAAAGGGTTGGATCAAGAATTATCCAATTAATCACCCATGGCACTATTTGAGAACCTTGACACTAATATTGTTTATGTGAATATCTGAATATTAAGTTAAATGTATCTATGTATCTCAATTATATGAATGTTTTGTAAATATATGAATGTTTACTATAATGTACTTACTTGTGAATACCATGTTGTTTATGCTTTTTTTTATGCAATATGATATGATTGATTAAATATCTATTGAATTATATTCTGATATATGATTAAGTAGGAATTCTGAGGTTAGTAGGAATCAAAAAAATTCTTACGTAGAATTATATCTTATGAAGTTAGTATTAAATTAATAATATTTAGATATTAAATTATAGAAGATGATTGAAAATATTGTGAGCTTTCGATTTTATGGCTCGTATAAAATTATTATTGATTAATTCATAACTTGCTGCATGATTAATATGAGTTACTGGTTGTGTTTGTTGTTAATTGATAATATGTACATATGTCTCTATGCAATTGAATTGATCATGGCAAATGCATCTAAAAATATTATGGCTAAATTGAACAGAAGTGAGAAACTAAACGGTGATAATTATGATATATGGCATTATAAGGTTTAGTATATATTTGAGGAATCAGAGGCCAAAGAGGTGATCATGCATAACATGATTCAGCCTGAAAGGGGCACTAGTGCTCAATATAGAAGAGACGGTGAGGAATATAAGGACTGAAAAAAGAAGAATAGTGTATCTCATATTACATCACTGAATAATATGGAAAATAACATAATGTGTAAATATTAGAAGTATGAGACTTTCCATACATTATAGGAAGCTTTCAAGGAAGTCTTTAGGGATATTTTAGCTTATAGATTGAGAAGGCTGACCATCAAGTTTGACACTTATAAGAAACATCCAAATATTATAATAAGACAGCATCTGCGAGATATACCAAACATAATCAGAGAGCTTAAGTCTACTGATAATATACTCACTGATAAGTAGTAAGTGCAGGTAGTGATTTGATCCTTATCTAAAAGTTGGAAGCACATGACTACCAACATGATTCACACTGACAATATTAAGACCTTCGAGGATATCAAGCATCATCTACAGCTAGAGGAGGATCATCTAGATGTGACAAAGTATTCTGACCAAGCCTATATGACTGAGGCTGGTCCCAGTAGATTTTCAGGATACAAGCTAAAGAAAGACCGAAAGCCTTATAAGAAAGATAAAAGAACAAGTTAGAATCCAAGAAGATTAGAAAAAACAAGCGCAAAAGAGGAAAGTGCACTAGTAAAATGAACAAGACAAAGATAACTTATTTTGTCTATGGCAAGCTAAGTTATTTCGCGTTTGAGTATAGTGAGCAAAAATAGATATTGTTTTGCAGCACCATTCAAACTTATGCTTATATTTCTCGCTGCATATTATTAATTGAATCTCATTCTTTATAGACTGTAGACTCGGGTGCAACAAAATATATAGCTAGAGATCGAGGAGCATTTGTGGAATACCGTCGAATCAATCCTGGCATTAGATGGATATACATTGGGAATAACTCAAGAGTAGAAGTCAAGGGTGTTAGCACCTATAAGTTATTGATGTGTGGTCATACCTTGTACTTATATGATGTCCTCTACACTCTAGAAATAAGATAGGATTTAGTAACTATGGTTATTCTTCTTAATCTTGGTTTAAATTTGAACTTTTCTAGTGATAGTATGGATGTTTATTTTGGGACAACTTATTATGGTTCTAGTTATATATCGAACAATTTCATGGTACTAGACGTAGATGATGATATCTATATTAATTATCGAAAAGATTGTTTTTCTTTGCATACATCTTCAAATAATATAGATGTTGATATGAATGTATGATATGCTAGACTAGGCTATATTGGGCAAGATAGAATGAATAAATTGGCTAAAAAGAAAATATTAGAATCTCTCAATAAAATTAATTTGCCCACTTGTGAGCATTGCCTTGCTAGAAAAGCAATGAGAAAATCTTTTGGTAAAGGAATAAGAGCATAAATTTCATTGCAATCAATACATTCCGACATCTATGGTCCAATGAATGTAAAAGCAAGATTTGGGGTTATTTATTTCATCATATTCCTAGATGATTTTACACATTATAATTATGTCTTTCTGATCTCCCATAAATCTGAGGCATTAGATTGCTTTAGATAGTATGTGAATTTGGTAGAGAATCGGTAGATAAAATAATTAAGACATTGAGGATAGATCGAGAACATGAATATCTTTCTAATTAATTTAAGACATTTTATGATGAAAAGAGTATAGATAGACAATTGACCATTCTTAAAACTCCACAACAAAATGGTGTTGCAGAGAGAAGAAATAGAACTTTACTAGAAATGATCAAATCCATGATGGCACAAGTTAATCTACCAATCTCATATTGGAAAGATGTCTTACTGACTGCTGCCTATATATTAAATTGAGTGCCTTCTAAGTCGATCACTGCAACTCCTTATGAATTATGGATAAGTAAAAAACCTATTCTCATGCACATGCAGCTTTGGGGTCAGCAGCTTATGAACATAACTCTTCTTACAAATATGGAAAACTAGGTTCAAGGGGAAGAAAGTGCATTTTTATAAGGTATCCTAAACATTATAAAGGATATGTATTTATTGGTAAACATCCAGATGGAAAAATGACTAAAATTAAGTCTCGAGATATCTCCTTCTTAAAAAATGATTTTCCAAATAAGGGAGAGATAGATAAAAGTTTCTATCTATATGAGATGCAGAATCTAAAGATGGTGTCACACCTGAACAAATAGCTAAGGTAGAAAAAGAGCTATCTCGAGCATTTTTTCCAAGTGGATTGACATATTTTCTTATAAATATATTTCACAGAACTCACAACTACGTAAAAGTATATGTAAAAGTATTCTCCGTCATTGATTTGAGATTGAAAGGGGAGCTTTTACGGTGGCTTTGCATGATGAAGTCGAGCCTAAAACTATGATAGAGGCTTTTTCGTGCCCTGCTAAGAAATAATGAAGAAAAACAATAGAAGAAGAGATGGAGTCAATGAAAACAAACTGAGTCTGGGACTTGGCTGAGCTACCACCAGGTCAAAAGACTATTGAGAACAAATGGGTTCTAAAACATAAGCAACAAGTAGATGGCACAATTGAAAGATATAAAGCTCGCCTAGTAGCAAAATATTATACCCAACAAGAGGGTATAAACTATGAGATAACTTTTTCACCTATTGTGAGATTTGCCTCATTCTAACCTTAGTTGTAAATATAAATTTGGATTTCTATCAAATGGATGTTAAGACTACTTTCATTAATAGAGAGTTAGATAAAAAAATCTATTTGGAATAACCAGTAAATTTTGTTATGCAAGGCCAAGAGTGCAAAGTATGCAAGCTAAAGATTAATCTATGGCCTCAAATAATCATCAGATAGTGATTTTTGAAATTCCATCAAGCAGTTATATCTCATGATTTCAAGATGATTGATGAAGACCATTTTGTTTATATCAAACATCATAGAATAAATTTGTGATATTATCATTGTATGTAGATGATATTCTAATGGCTGAGAATGACAAAGAGTATATCATAACTATAAAATAATGGTTGTCCTTCAATTTTAAGATGAAGGATATAGGAGAGGTAGCTTATATACTTAAGTAAAAGTTGAGAGACATCGTTTAGAAAATTAGTGGCTCTTTCACAAGAGTCCTACATTAAAAAGCTTCTTGAACATTTTCATATACAAGACTACAATTCTGTGGATAATCCTAGGGCAAAAGATGATGACTTAAGTCTTCAAATGTATCTAAAGACTCTAGAAGAAAAGAAGGAGATGAAAAATTTTTCTTATTCAAGTACTGTTGAAAGCCTAATACACGCTGCAATGTATACAAAACTAGACATATGCTTTGCCGTGGGATTGGTGAGCCGCTATCAATCAAACTCTAGAAGGAAGTATTAAAAGACGATCAAAAAGATCTTGAGATATCTTAAAGGTACAATAAGCTATTCTTTGTGTTATCAAGGAAATGATTTGCAGTTAATGGGATATTCAAATACAGATTGGATAGGAGATCTAGATGAGTGCAAATCCACTTCTAGCTAGCAATGTTTTCTTTCTAAATAATAATGCCATTTCATGGAGTAGCAAGAAACAAAAATGTACTGCATTATCAACAATGGAGGCTGAATTCATAGCATGCTCAGTTGCAGTGCAAGAAGCAGTTTAGCTGAAAAAATTCTTATAAAGTTTGGAACTTGTTAAGAATATTAATGAATCAATGATAGTTTGTTCTGATAGCCAAACAACGATTGCTTACATGAAGGATCCGAAGTACCATAGAAAACCAAACATATTGATATAAAGAATAATTTTATGAGAGAGATTATTGCATAAAAAAAGTGATCTTTAAATCATGATGAGAAAAGAGTATTTTTACGATGGAATTATTTACAATGCAAATATTTTCATTGCCACTAAATGTATTTATGATGAAAAAAATATTCATCATAAATAATAAAATATTTATGATGAAAATAATTTTTTATCACAAATAGTTGCATATCAGCGATAAAAAATATTTCATCATAAATATATATTATTTATGATGAATATTCTCATCATAAATAATACATCATTTATTTTAATTTTAAATTTTTAAATATTAATGATAAAAATATTTTCATCGTAAATAATTTAAGTATTTATAATAAAAATATTTTTCATTGATAATAAGATTATTTCCAATGCTAATATTATCATCATTAATATTTAAAAAAATAAAAAATTAAAAAATTAAAAATTATAGATTATTATGATAAAAATATTTCATCATTAAATATTTGAGATGAAAATTTTTTTATTATAAATACTTGATTATTTATGATGAAAATATTTTATCATCAATAGTTAAAAAAATAAAAATTTAAAAAAATCAAAAATTACTCATTATTTATGATAAAAATTTTCATCATAAATAATTAGTTTTTATGATAAAAAAATATTCATCATAAATACTTGATTATTTATGATGAAAATATTTTTATCATTAATATTTAAAAAAATTAATAATTTAAAAAAAATCAAAAATTACTTATTATTTATAAAAAAATTTTCATCATAAATAATCAAGTATTTATGATAAAAAAATTTTATCATAAATATTTTTATTTATAATGAAAATATTTTTATCATCAATATATAAAAAAATAAAAAATTATAAAATTATAAAATTATAAAATTTAAATTTCTAATTTTATGTAAGGCAACTGCATCTATTTTTTATAGCAGCTGTATACATCTTTTGTCCTTTTACATGATAAAGAAGTAAATATGAGTTATGATCTAGATCGTACTTTTTATATAAAAATTATATAAAAATGGATAATATTCTCAGATTAGAATGAATAGATCTTTTTGAATAAAATAAGCTATAAATTTATTTATGACGTAAAATTCATCTGTTCATCATTGTCACTGTTACTAGTAATATCAATGAATCTTTCTGATGGAGTGTCTATCTTAAGTTGCATGAAATAAGCCTCTTTTCATACAAAACTATATAGTTAAGCAGCGTATTCTAGCATGACTTCTACGATCTCGAAAAGAATCATACTTTTGCATCGATCGATACTCAAATGTATCTCTATAGAAATTTCAATCATGAGAAGATAAATAATACGAGTACTTATCTTCCTAGTAATGCAAAGCATAAATATGAGCTTGTACTTTATAACACAACTTGCACTACCCGTAGATCCACTTTGATTCTGCTTAATTGCTAAATCTTTGATACTCACATAATTTCTCTTAAATTTTTCAAGCTCGATCCTCATATACATGCAATATACAAGCTTCTGGACCTCTAATTTTCTATCCCTATCCTATCCTCCAAATCTCAATCTTGATGAATTTCTCTCGCGATCTCAGAATTATCGTAATATTCTCATACTTCGACTTTCAGAATGCGAACTCTAAGAAGAAGGACTCTTTGGAGATCAAAGATCTCAAAGCTATCGATCTCCACAGTGTCCATTCCATTGTGAAAGCCGAAGAGCTATTCTTATAACAATTATTAGTGACGTAAATTAAATTTTCATCGTGATTATATTTTTTTATATATAATTTTTTTTAAAAAAATTTTAAAAAAATTATAAATTAACTATTTATATAATTTTTTTAATTAATATAAAATAATTTTTTTGATAAATTTATTTTGAGAAATTTTTTTAAACTAAAAATTTTTTAGATTAAAGAAAATTAATTTTATTTTTATCATGAATATTTTTTAATGTCATTTTTTTTGTTAAATTTTTTGGATGGAAAATTTTCTTAGTGAAAAAAAATTTAAAATTAATTTTTATAAAATTATTATTGAAAGATATTTTTTTATTTATTAGTGATGTAAAATAAATTTTTATCATAAATAGTCTATAAATTTTTTTATAAATTTTTTTATGAAAATTTATTTGTGATGTAAATTTATTTTTTATCGATAATCATGTTTTAAAAATATTATTTTTATCAATTTTTATGAACAAAAAATTTATTAATGAAAAAAAATTTATTAGCTATGAAAAGATATTTTATCAAAAAAATTATTTTAAAAATATTTTTTTTTAAAAAAAAATTGTTAGAGAAAAAAAAATTTTTAGGCGGTAAAATTAGATTTTCATTGCTAATAGCCTTATTAATGATGAATTTTTTTTTCATAGTCAATAATTTATTTCATGAATTTTTTGGGTGAAATTTTTTTTAAAAAAAAAATTTTTAGTGAAAAATTTTTTGGCAGGACTTATTGACGATGAAAATTATTTTTTATCGCTAATAATGATATTAGCGATGAAAAATTTTGTCGCTAATAGTTCTGCATTAATTAGACATCAACTCAACATCTCTTCGTGCCAAACCCTCTTCCTCTCCCCTCCCTCTTTCCTCTCCCCTCTGCCCTCTCTGACCAAGCTCTCCCTCTCCGAGCTCTTCCCCCCTCTCTTTCCACCAGTGAGCACGTCTCCACCGTCGTCGCCATCGTTGCCGTCTGCACAATTGCCATGGGCTTCTCCACCACCACTGTTGCCATCCGTCGGAGGTAAGAGTTCTTCCCATCCTTTTTTTTTGATTGATCGGGCCATCGGGGGACGGAGGGGGTTACGGGGTGGGGTGGGCAGCCGGGGGTGACACGAGGGCTAGGGGTTCGGGGTGCGGAGGGGGTTGCAGGAGTGGGGGTGGGCAGCCGGGGGTGACACGAGGGCGGGGAGGGGGTCGGGGGGCAGTCGGGGCCGACACGAGGGCGGGGAGGGGGCTGTGGGCGATCAGGGGTGATGCGGGGCAGGGAGAGGGTCGGCCGTCGGAGAGGTTTGCAGGGGTGGGCGGCCGGGGGTGACATGGGGGCGAAGAGGGGGCTGTGAGCAGCCGGGGGCGACACGGAGATGGGGAGGGGTCGGTCGGTGGAGGGGGTTGTAGGGGTGGGGATGGGCGACCGGGGGCGACATGGGGGTAGGGAGGGGGTCGAGGGTGGCCGGGGGCGACACAGGAGCAGGGAGGGGGTTGGTCGATGGAGGGGGTTGCAGAGGTAGGGGTGGGCGGTCGGGGGCGACACAGGAGCAGGGAGGGGGTCGGCCGATGGAGGGGGTTGCAGAGGTGGGGGTGGGCGGTCGGAGGTGACACAGGAGCAGAGATGGGGTTAGGGGGTGGCCAGGGACGACATGGGGGCAAGGAGGGGGTCGGGGGTGGCCAGGGGCGACACGGGCCAAGGAGGGGGTCGGTCGGGGAGGGAGGAAGGTCGACTGGGGAGAAAGGAAGAGAAGAGAGAAACGAAGGAGGAAAAAAGAAAAAAATAAAATATTAATCAAATATTTTATTATTTGATTAATAAAAATAAAATCTGGATCATGATCCGAATTGGATCGAGATCGGGATCTGGGTCAAGATCTCAATTCGGATTGAGATCCAAATCGAGATCTGATCAGGATCCGAGTTGTGATCCAGGTCGCAGGGGGTTGGAGAGGGCGGCGGCACCGTGGGGGGTGGGTCACGAGTGGTGGGTGACAGCAGCGGCACCACGGGAGCGAGGGCCGTGGGCAGCCAAGTCTGGAGCTCGTTTAGGGAAAAAATATTTAGAAAAAAAATATTTTTAGGTAAAAATTATTTTTTTAAAAAAATTATTTATTATATATATATATAAGTTAAAATGCAGATTGGGTTGGAGTCGGAGGAAAGGGGGGTTAATTGATCCGAACCCAATTAGCTCGGCTTTAGGCCGAGCCAAATGTCTGCCTGAGCCCAGCCCGATGGCCAAATGGGCCCTATTTTTTTGGCAAGAGCCCGACCTGAATGGTTTGGGGTTAAGTCCGAAGCCCAGCCCGATGGGCCTCCTGACGGTCCAATCCACTTTCAGTCCTATCTGTAGAACTGCCTCCACGGTGCTACTTTTGATGAATTTGGAAGATGAGGGAGAGAGGTGGAGGATATTCGGTGTGGGATTGAATTTCGTGTTATTATTTTGCGTTAATATTATTTTACATGCTAAACTACTTATACTTTATTTTATATTTATAATATAAATTTTTTAGTGTTACTGTTAAAATTTATAATTTTTTTATTATTTCACAAATACAATGCATATTACTTTTGCTTATTATAATTTAATTATTTTGTTTGCTATTTTGTATGCTTTTACTTATTATAATTAAATATAAAAAATATTTTTATTTTAAAAAAAATTTACTAAAATTTTTGATGAAAAAATTTTAATACAGAGTTACTCTTTTTTGATAAATTAGAAATCCATCTTTGAATGTATGTTCAGAGATAGTAGTTAAATTGCATTGAGTCGTAGATTTCCATTCAAGAGTCGATCTTGATCGACTTTGGATGTCCCGTATTCGGATTTTTTAGAAAAATAGTAATCTTATTATTGTTAATAGTTGATATTTTATTTTATTATGTGGTATTCAATAGTTATCTGTCCATTATTCTCCGGGTATATATGGATAGGGTGCGTAGGCACCATATTCATGTCGTATACTTAGAGAACCATGAGAAGATGCTACCAAAATTTTTACAATAATGAAATAAAATATCGACTAATAATAATAATAAGATTATTATTTTTCTGAAAGAGATAGGGCCACACCTATTAGTAATGATTTGAAATGGATAGGATCATACATTTTTGCTTTATTAAATTGGTGGAAGAAGATTTTCTGTGTTATTGTTCAGTCTGTGTTTTTTAATGCATACTGTTTTGTATAAAATGATCCGTGTTTAGATCCAGATCAAAATTTAATCCAAAATTTGGATCAAAATTTGATCCAAAATTCAGGTCGGGATTCGGTTCAGATGAATATCACTGAAATTTTTTTATTGTTAATGGTTTTCATTTTTATTTTTTGATGGATATCAACAAAAATTGGATGAATGCCAGGGATACTTTTTTGTCTGAATATCGAAAAGGTATTCGAGATTTTATTGAGTTTATATGGCATAAGGCTGACAGTACTAGTCGGATAAAGTATCCATGCAAGAGATGTGTCAATATGGTATATCATCATATAACACTTATTGAGGAGCATCTACTATGTTATAGTATGGATAATAAGTATACTTGCTAGATATGACATGGAGAGAGTGATCCGAATGAAGTTGTGCGTGATGATGACGATACTGAAGATGATAGTGATGCTGCTGAACCTGTCGAATATGATGGTATAAAAAAACTATTGGATGATTTACATCAAGGTGTTTGTTCAAATATATGCATAAGTACTAGTGCATCTGAAGGCAATTCTGATCATGAACACAATATTCGGCTTGAGGTAGAAGAAACTTTTGAACAGTTTACAAAGCTTGTAAGAAATGCACGAGAGTCACTCTATTCAAATTGTGCAAAGTTTTTCAAGTTAGAGTTTTTGATAAAATCATTTCATATTAAAACTGTGAACCGATGAAGTCAGAAGTCATTTGACCAAAATTTGACATTGATTAAAGCAGCTCTTTTCGATAGAGAGAGACTTCCAAAATTATACTCTGAAGCAAAAATATGCATGCGAAAATTAGGACTTGGCTATATTCCTATACATGCCTACAAAAATAATTATATATTATTTTATAAGGATAACGAACAAACAACTGAATGTCTAAAATATAGTGAGCCTAGGTACAAAATCGATAACAGGAAAGGTAAGAAGATACCTCAAAAGATTTTGAGGTATTTTTTCTTAATTTCAAGACTTCAAAGGTTATATATATTCACAAAGACAGTTGAAGAAATAAGATGGTATCATGAGCAGCGAGTTCCAGATAAGAACATACTTAGCCATCTGACCGACTCCGTAGTGTGGAAAGACTTCGATGCAAAGCATCCACACTTTGCAAGTGACTCACGTAATATCTGGCTTGGTCTAGCGACAGATGAATTTAATCTCTTTGACACTTTGAGTACTTCTTACAATATGTGACCTATGATGCTCGTTGTATATAATGTGTCACCTTGAAAGTGCATGAAAGAACCATTTATTGTTATGTCACTATTGATTCCGGATCCGAAAACATCAGATAATAAATTGATATATATCTATGACCGTTAATCAATGATCTGAAGGAGCTATAGAAAAATAGAATACAGACACATGATTCTATGAGTCGAAGAAATTTTAAGCTGCATGCTTCGATTTTATGGACCATAAATAATTTTTCTGTTGGATTTGTGCCCTATAAACCAATTGTTGGCTGACACATTATGTATTTTCAAGATCTAAATTTATACTTATAATACTTTTATTAAAAATAAAAAAATTTTCTTTTCAATAATGCTTATGTGTCTATGATTTATCCTAAAAATTAACAAAGATGATTTTTGTATATTCTTAAAGAGTTAAGAATTTGAGACATACATTAATTAGTGGTTAATTTCTAAATGTTCCTGATCAAGGGATCATCACGGAGAACAATGATCAATCCATTTGAGATCGGTGCACGGTTCACCTCCCTTATGGGCAGATGAGTCTTAGGTCTGCAGTGTAGAGACACTAGGGTGAAGGTGCAGATGGTTGTTAGAGAAAAATTTATACTGAGCATGACCAACACGAGAACCACATGGATGTCTACTCACTCATCAGTGGTCTTCTCGATGCTGCAGTGGTATAAGTGATCCTTTGACCTATGATGATATTGGCTATTCGCAGCAAGGCTACTGAGTTTGACTGCATGTTCTCTTTATCTCTAGCCATTCAGATCCTTGCTGTGTATATTGGCTTCAGTAGGTTCAGGTTCGCTGTTTGAAATAGGATGCACCTAGATGAAATTTATCGACTTTGGTAGAAAAGGAGAAGACTTATGTGACTTGTGAGATTGAGTTCAGAAAGTCTTTGGCCAAAGCAAGCATGAATACTGAAAAAGAGTTTTCATAGGATTCACAAATGAACTCGAATCGAGCCAATCTTACATAAGACTGACGATCGAATTTGATGAGTTTTCCATGACCTCCATCAAGTCGGGACTCACGATAGAAGGATTACATCACATAATAACTGTACCTAAGGGTTTGTATTTTCATTCTACTGGATCGTCACTACGTACTGCTAGGTGACACTGGTGGATTGTGAGATTCATCGAACATCATCTTGATGATCGATGGCCCTCAAAGGGTAGAATTGGAAATATTTCAATACATCGAAAAGAGTTTCGATGATATTGTGATAGATATCACAATATATCTCACTACCAGATAGAATGAAACCTATGGGGTCACACATTAAAAAATTTAATCACGAATTTGCCAATTGGGCCTATGAAGTTCCAATTGGGTTAAGGTTTATTTGAAACTCTATTAGGTTTATGAGAAACATGCTAACATATGGTTAAACCTAATTCTTCTCGAGACTTTGATTTGATCAAGTCCATAGCCTTGAACCTAACCTAAATTCATTTAGATTTAATTTGGCTCTTAATTATAAGTCCAAGAGGATTTAATTAAGTCAATTAGTTGACATAATTATCCTAACATTATCTCTTCCATATCTTTTAATTATCTCTAAGTATGCATGCAGAATAGATGGAAGAATGAGTGGCGTAATTTTTTTAAAAAAAATTATTAAGCACCATATCCTAGAGGGGCCCACCTCCTCTTATGTGTCATGATGTGAAGGAGAGAGGATGAGGTCCATGCTCCATCTCTTATAGCTGGAGATCCCTTTGTGGGGTGCCAAGAGTTGGCGTCCCAATGATCTGACATGTATTCCATAGATGACTATTGTATATGCTTAAAAAGACTGATTAATTATCTTTTATATCTGATTTTATTTGGCATAAATCATATTTAAAAGGTAGAAGATTCTTATGAGATAAGGATCTATCTTTTTAAGATGACAGGATTCCTAATATGTGTCAAGGCTTATGTCTATTTAAAGGGAGGTCTCTAGGGTTTCTTTGAGATTGATTTTTCATCAAGAATACATTTCCTCTCTCCATCTCCATGCCTCTTCTCTCTCATATTCTTTCTTTTCATGCCCAAAGGTTGGGTGTTCTCTCTTCCACATGCTTAGAAGGAGTTCTGATGACTTAGAGATCAAGGATCGAGGAGAAGAAGAAGAAGAAGGCTGCAGATCAAGGAGTTGATCTGTCAGTTAAGATCAAAAGAGTTGATCAGAGTCTTCAAAGCCAAAGTTTTTCTTGAAAAGAAGAATCTTCTATGAGAAAAAAAGTTCGAGATTGATCCCGGTGGATATCCATAGAGGCCGAATACGTGTGCGGCTCCATCTTCTACGAATCCGAGATCATCTGAAGCGGTGAATTTCTATCCACGCAAAGGTAATGAGATATGATCTCATATTTTTTTAAAATTTTATATTAATTATATACATTTTCTTCTGGACTTGGATATGTTTAGATCTGGTATCTTGCATATGAGGTTAAAGGGTTTAATCCAATTTATTTTTCGCTGCATATTTTCAAAATTTTAAAATCTACACATATTGCCTACCCTATTTTCTATCAGTGGTATCAGAGTCAGATTTTTTGAAAACACATATGATCTAGTTTTTAGGTTAGATCTGAAGGTTTTAATTATTCAAAATTAATTTTATACCGATATAAGATTGTCCTGGTATAGGGTTTACCCCCTATACTATAAAGGTTGTCCTAGAACGAGATTGATTGATTTTAAAAATTATTTTTGAAATAATTAAATCAAATCTTTTAGATCTAAAAATTAACATATATGATATATTTATTTTTGATTTAGATCTAAAATTTGATTAAAAATTTACATCAAACTGGTATAAGATTATCCTGATATAGGGTTTACTCCCAATATTGTAAAGGTTGTCCTAGTTTGATGTAAATTAATTTTTAAGAAAGTACTTTCAAAATATTTTAATCATTATTTTAGATCTGATGTTATACATATTTGATATGTGTAAATTTAATTTTAGATCTGAAATTAATATATCTGTAATGCATATTTAATTTAGATCTGAAACTACATATATTCGATATATGAAATTAGGTTTAGATCTGAAATAGTTTCAAGATCATAAGTCATTAATAGCATGTAATGAAATATAATCTAAAATTATTTTTAGATCTAAAATTAAGTTGTTGCATGTGGGTATGGGTTAAACAAATTAGGTCTAAGTGATCAAACTACAATTAGGGTCTAATTGATTAGGTGAGGCCACAGGACTTAGAGACCTAGCCCACTGCATCTTGTTTAGTGGAGCAATAGATAAAGTGTTGTCCACTTGTCGATCTGTACTCATCAATAACTGTTAGGTGAGGTATGTATAGATTAATGAGACCGCAGTACCTACTTAAAATCAATCGCATATCGATTTTCGTTTCTCCACCTGAGGAGTGTGGGAGATTCGAGGAAATAGTGAAAGTTTTTTTTTGTTTATTTTTAAAGTCTTTAAAATAAATAATATTATAAGTATAAAATTTAATTAGAAACTATTCTCTCTGCAGATAACCATATCGAGTTCAAACCTTTTAGTCCGAATCCTCAATACAAATAGGTTGATCGACACCAATTACAAAGACAGACTTCGAAATTTAGGAATCGTTCTCAATTTCGAAAAGCTCACCCATATCCTCGATCAGGAAGCATTTAAGTTACCTGCTCACCTATCCACTGATCAATAAGCTATACTTGAGAAGTAGATGGATGAAGATAACAAAGTAAAGTGCTATATTTTAGCATCCATGTCCAATGATCTTCAGCAACAGCACGAAGACATGAGGACTGCCAAAGAAATGCTAGTTCACTTGCAAGAGTTGTATGGTGAATAGAGTCACACAGCTCATTTTAAAATCTTTCGGAGACTTTTTAGAGCAAAAATACATGATGGGCAAGCCGTTAGTGATCATTATTTGACAATGATCAAGGACATAGAGGAGCTTCAGAAGCTCGGTATGAACATGGACAAGGAACTGCAGGTGGATTTGATCCTCCAGTCTCTTCCTGACTCATATGGACAGTTCATTATGAACTACCATATGAATAAGATTGATGCTACTTTGTCAGAGTTATTGGATATGCTGGTGACTGCAGAAGGCACCTTGAAAAGTTCAAAGGGCACAGTTCTGGCTGTGGAGCAGACTTTCTCCAAAAGGAAGTCTTCTTTCAAGAAGAAGAAAAAGTCCGTAAAGAAGCAAAAGAACAAGGCCAAGCCCAAAAAATAGGTTTCGAAGAAGGCCGACGATAAAGAAAAATATTTTTATTGCAATGTCGAAGGCCACTAGAGAAAAAACTATCCGGCCTACCTGGCAACTGTCAAGAACAGAAAGAAGGATGGGCCTTCTAAAGGTACATCTGAGTTGTTTGTTATAGAAACTAACCTAATGATTTTCTCTTCTTCTAGTTGGGTTCTTGATTCTGGTTCAAGTGCTCATTTGTGCACTTCAATACAGGATCTTGAAGAAGTTAGGGGGCTGAGAAAAGGTGAGATCACTCTCCGAGTCGGCAATGGAGCAAAGATTGCTGCTATGACCGTTGGAACCTACCCTCTACGACTACCGTTAAGATTTAGTTTATTTTTGAAAGATTGTTATTTTGTACCTATAGTCAGTAAAAATTTGATTTCTATCTCTGTGCTGGCACAGGATAATTACAATTTCTATTTCAATAAAGACATGTATTCTATTTATTTTGAAAATAAATTTATGACACATGCTTTCTTGATTGACGGTCTTTACCATTTGCATACCGACACAAGTGTAAATATTAACGAGCAAATTGTGAATGCCATAGGATCTAAGAGATCTAGAGATAGAATCAGCCAAAAGTATCTGTGGCACCTTAGGCTAGGCCATATTGGAGAGGACAGACTCAACAAACTGGAGAAGGATGGTTTTCTTGGACCATTTATTTCTGAGTCTTATCCAGTCTGTGAATCATGTCTTCAAAAAAAAATGACCAAGCTACCTTTTATGGGACAAGGGGAAAGGGCCACTGAGATATTAACCCTAGTACACACTGATGTGTGTAGTCTATTTGATGTAGAAGTCAGGGGTGGCTATATCTACTTCATAACCTTTACTGATGATTATTCACGGTATGGTTGTGTATCTGATGCATCGAAAGTCTGAAACTTTTGAAAAGTTCATAGAATTCAGACATGAAGTAGAAAAACAGATTGAAAAATCCATAAAAATTCTTCGATCAGATCGAGGAGGAGAATACCTTAGTGAAAAATTTTGGGCCTATCTTAAGAAAAATGGTATAGTCTCACAATGGACACCTTAAGAGATACCTCAACTCAATAGGGTATCTGAGAGGAGGAATCGAACCCTATTAGATATGGTTCGATCCATGATGAGCTTCACAGACCTTTTTAACTTTTTTTGGGAACATGCTTTGCTATCTGCGATTCATCTCTGGAATCGAGTTCCCTCTAAATCCATTCCCACCACACCATATGAGTTATGGCATGGTAAGAAACCAACTCTTGGGTATCTCAAGATTTAGGGATGTTCGACGCATGTCAAGAGACAGCAGACGGACAAGTTAGAGGCTAGGTCCTTTAGGGCTCATTTTATAGGGTATCTTAAGAAAACCATGGGATACTACTTCTATATTCCTGAGGATCACAATGTGATTGTGAGCCGTCATGCCATATTTTTGAAAAAAGAGTTTATCCAAGATGGAGGCAGTGGGAGGAAGATTGAGCTCGAAGAAAAAATCTCTGAAGAGCATCGAGTCCGAGAACCTGAACCCAGTAACGAGCCAGTAGATGTGATACCTCCTCCACCTCATAGATCAAATAGGTGAAGCAAAAATTTAGTGCAGGGGCAAAATGATAATTTTAAAACTTTTTCAAAATTACTATTTTACAGTGAAATTATTAATTAATCTCATTAATTAATACTAATTAACCCTACACTAGGATCTAAATATAATACAACAGCATGTATTTAAATTTGAAATTCAAATTTGAATCAGTAAATGTTTTACAGTACTGTGTTCAGAACACATCACCTTTTACGGGTAGTCGATCACTGTAATCTGATCACCGTCGGGGGGCTCTGATCATCACGTCACAGCCACACAAATATCTGGCCTCTGCGGATCATCCACACGAAGCTCCCGTCTGATCAGCTCCTCACGAATGCTAGTTCGTGATTTCATCCTTTTGATGGCAGATGTTGATCTAACTCTTTCGATCGATGTGTGCTGACTTCTCGGATGCTCCGGATCATCTACACAGTTGCTTGAGAGGCTGATGGATCTCTCCCTGAAATTTGGTGGACTCACGACACTCGTGGCATACCAATCTCACTTCCCGAACCCTAGGTAGAAACCCTAGGGTACACACTAAAAACCCTGCGTCCAATTTTCTCTCTTTTTTTTTTCTTTTTCTCTCGGAAGGTTTTGGACCTTCACCTTATGCAGAAGCCTTCCTCATGCCCCAAAGTTTCTCTCCTAAAATTTTTACGCACGTCCCACCTTTCTCCTCTTTTTAAAATAACGTCGAACGTGTCTTATCCGCGTGAGAGGATAAAGACAAGAGGTTACACATTTGAATTCAAATCAAATTTGAATTCAAACGAAAACCAACTTATCCCTATCCTTTTGGGCGTGAGAAGAGAAGGGGCGTGGCTCTTTGTGCATGGAAAATGTTTCACGAGAAACCTTTTCTCGTGTAAGTAATGTGGCGCACAAAATAGATAAGGATGAAAGGGCAAGTGATAAGTTATCCATTCAAATTCAAACATGCTTTGAATTTGAATGGCTAACTAATTATTTTATCCATCCATATGGCACACAAATGAGGGCGTGGAGAAGGGTTTTGCGTGAGAAAAATTTCACGAGAAGTTTCTTCTCATGAATTCAAATGGGTGCAAGGAAGTTGGGTGTCGCAGGAAATTTAAAACAAGGTGGTTTGATTCAAATTGAGCCAACCTAGTTTAAAATAGGTTAAGCATAATTAGACCAGATTAAACTCAACATAATTAGGCTTAATTAAGCTCAATAAAATTCTAATCAAATCAGAAATTAACTAAACCTAACCTCTGATCAAATCAGGGACTAAACCACCTTAGAGATTAGGTCAACATTTAACCTAATTGGGTCAATCCAAACTGAATCCAATTCAATTGGACTTGATTCAAAAATAATTACTCAATCAAATTGAGTTAATTAATGATTAAATCACTAATTAAACCTCTCATAAATATTGAGTCCAAATCCGATGGGCAATCAGGCATCAGAGACCATCGATATGAAACCCTGATCAAAGAGTTCAAATTTCAAATTCAAAATTTGAAATTTAAAATTTTGACCCCAGTACCCAAAATATGTGGAACTCATGATTAGAGAATCATAATTCTCAATCATAGAGTTCCAGATAGATAAGACTCATAATCAGCCATCAGATCAGAAAGGAACCCCTAATGTGTGTGACCCCGCAGGTTCGAACCTAAACCGGTAGCACAGGAACCAATTCCTGTACTAATCGAAGTGACCATCTAGCAATGGTACCCGATGACCGGATAGGTCGAATAATCGCAATCGCAACATTCAGAACCTACGTGAATATGGTTACCGTATAATTCATCCCTTTGACCCCTGTGTTTAGGATGACTCAGGGTTAAACTGTCAACCCTGATGATATCATCCGAATCGTGCTCAACTCAATTAGTCCTGTGACTCCTCACTAGGACTACCCTGGCCAAGGTTTTGCTAAATTGAAACACGACTGTACACAGCTCCTAAACTGGAGTGGTCAATCCCATCTTGACACACGCACCGACAAGTCAAGTACTTGACTACACCCAGCAACCTTCCGTCACTGAATTAGAAATTCAGGTAGTCCAGTGCCTAAGTGCAGTGAGTTGCTTGCAAGTCACCGTGGCGGTCTCAGGTCGGAGGGACATTTATACCCATATCCCATCGGAGAAAATCTTGACAGCAGAAATAGCTCTGGAGTTGGTCACGTTCAGTGCAGATGTACCATTACATCTCACCTGTATGCCATACCAGTGTCTCCACACTCTTTGGTTATGAGGACAACCAATCCATATGGCACACAACGACCTATGCTCGATAAACGTTGTCATCTTTGGTAACAACGTATCATTTGGTCGCGAACATGTTTAAGGACTAAGCGACAAATCCTCCTTTGTCGAGTCTAAATAGTCCTAAGAACTTCACCACAACACAGGAGTTCATTAGAAGATGAAACATTTGTGATGAAAAAAACCAAAATAACTTTTATTTATTTATAATTCATGTACTAATACAAAAAGGGGCACAACCGTCAACAGGCTGATGAATGGCTTTGAGACACTATTCCCAACAATAGGATCTCCCGTCTTACTGAAAGATACTTAGGTATTCTTACAGAGAATTTAAAGGAAGCGTTCCTTGTGGGATATAGGGACATTAGAAATGATCTCAAAACCTACGATGAGGCAATATTAGATGTAGACTCCGAGAAATGGATGGAAGCAATGAAATCAGAAATTGACTCCATGCATTCCAACTAGGTTTGGTCTTTAGTAGATCCATCTGAAGCTATTATACCTATTGGATGTAAATGGATTTACAAAAGGAAGATTGGGTCGGATAGTAAGGTAGAGACCTATAAGGAAAAGCTAGTTACGAAAGGTTATAGTCAATGTGAAAACATCAACTATCATGAAATATTTTCTCCTGTAGCCATGCTGAAATCTATCCATACTCTGCTTACTATAGCAGCATTTCATGATTATAAAATTTGGCAGATGGATGTGAAAACTATTTTTCTAAATAGATATCTGGAGAAAGATATCTATATGGAGCAGCCTTTGGGTTTCATATCCAGTGATAGTGATCACAAGGTTTGCAAGCTGTAAAGATCCATAAATGGACTCAAGCAAGCATCTCGAAGTTAGAACACTCACTTCAATGATATGATCAAAATATTTGATTTCATCAAAAATGAGGAGCCATGTGTGTATAAAAAGATCAATGGGAGTGCTGTCACATTCCTTGTATTGTACATAGATGACATCCTCTTGGTTGAGAATGATATTCCCATACTGACATCGATCAAAGTATGGTTGTCGAAAGAGTTCGTCATGAAAGATCTAGGAGAATCTTCCTACATTCTTGATATAAAAATCTATAGAGATAGATCTAAGAGAATGATAGGACTCTCACAGCATATGTATATAGAGGAGGTGCTGAAGAGATTCAGCATGGAAAACTCCAAGAGGAGTCTTTTGCCCTTTAGACATGGCATTCATCTCTCCAAAAAGATGTGTCCAGACATACCTAAGGAGATCCAGCGCATGAGCAAGATCCCTTATACTTCGACAATAGGAAGCCTCATGTATGCCATGTTATGTACACGTCCTAATATAGCACTTGCCCTGAGTGTCACGAGTAGATATCAGGCAAATTCAAGTGAAGAACACTGGATTACTGTTAAAAATATTTTTAAGTACTTGAGAAGGATTGAGGATTTAATGTTGATCTTTGGTGAAGGATCGGAGCTGATAGTTGAGGGATACACCGATTCAGACTTTATGACTGATGTCAATGATAGAAAGTCTATATCGGGGTGTATCTTCTTGTGTAATGGTGGTGCGGTTAGCTGGAAGAGTTTCAAGCAGCCAATCATTACAGATTCGACTATAGAAGCTGAGTACATTGCCGCTTCTGAAGCTACTAAGGAAGCCTTTTGGTTTAAGAAGTTCATTGCAGAGCTGGGTGTGATGCCATCAAATGTTATTGCACTGCACTGTGACAACAACGGTGCCATAGCCCTTGCTAAGGACCCAGGTCTCATCAGAAGTCCAAACACATAGAGCAGCAATTTCATATCATACGCGAATACTTCAAGAAAAAGTTCATCGAGGTGCAAAGAGTTGACTCCATGTTAAATGTAGCAGACCCGCTAACCAAGCCTCTCAGCCAACAAAAGATCGAAGCTCACCTTAAAAAGATGGGTCTAAGGTATATGGCCAATTGGCTTTAGGTCAAGTGGGAGTTTGTTGGATTTATGTCCTAGAAGCCAATTATTGGCTGACATATTATGTATTTTCAAAGTCTAAATTTGTACTTGTAATACTTTCATTATAAATAAAGGGCTTTTTCTTTCGAATCATGCTTATGTGTCCATGATTTATCTTAAAAATTAACAAAGATGATTTTTGCATATTCTTAAAGAGTTAAAAATTTGAGACATATATTAATTAGTGGTTAATTTCTAAATGCTCCTGATCAAGAGATTATCACGGAGGACAATGATCAATCTATTTGAGATTGATACACGGTTCACCTCTCTTGTGGACAGATGAGTCTTGGATCTATAGTGTAGAGACACTGGGGTGAAGGTGCAGGTGGTTGTTAGAGAACAACTTGCACTGAGCGTGACCAACACGAGAACCATATGGATGTCTACTCACTCGTCAGTGATCTTCTCGATGCTGCAATAGTATGAGTGGTCTTTTGACCTACGGTGATATTGGCTATTCGCAGCGAGGCTACTGAGTTTGACTACACGTTCTCTTGGTTCCTAGCCATTCGGGTCCTTGCTGTGTATATTGACTTCAGTAGGTTCAGGTTCGCTGTTTGGAGTAGAATGCACCTAGATAGAATTTATCGACTTTGGTAGAAAAGGAGAAGTCCTATGTAATTTGCGAGATTGAGTTCAGAAAGTCTTTGGTCAAAGCAAGCATGAATACTGAAAAAGAGTTTTCATGGGATTCACAAATGAACTCGAGTCGAGCCAATCTTACATAAGACTGACGATGGCGTTTGACCCATGACCTCCGTCAAGTCGGAACTCATGATAGAAGGACTAAATCATACGATAACTGTACCTAAAGATTTATATTTTCATTCTACTAGATCGTCATTACATACTGCTAGGTGTCACTGATGGATTGTGAGACTCATCGGGCATCATCTTAATGATCGATGACCCTCGAAGGATAGAATTAGAAATATTCCAATCCATCGAAAAGAGTTTCGATGATATTGTGATAGAGATCACAATATATTTTACTACCAGATAGAATGGAACCTATGGGTTATACATTAAGAGATTTAATCTCGAATTTAACAATTGGGCTGATGAAGTTTCAATTGGTTTAAGATTTATTTGAAACTCTATTAGGTTCATGAGAATCATGCTAACACATGGTTAAACCTAATTCTTCTCGAGATTTTGATTTGATCAAATCCATAGTCTTGAACCTAACCTAAATTCATTTGGGTTTAATTGGGCTCTTAATTTTAAGTCCAAGAGAATTTAATTAAGTCAATTAGTTGGCATAATTATCTCTTCCATATCTCCTAATTATCTCTAAATATGCATGTGGAATAGATGGAAGAATGGGTGGCGTAATTTTTTTTTAAAAAAAATTATTGAGTGACATATCCTAGAAGGGCCCACCCCCTCTTATGTGTCATGGCGTGATGGAGAGAGGGTGGGATCCATGCCTCATCTCTTATGGCTGGAGATCCCTTTGTGGGGTGCCAAGAGTTGGTGTCCCAACCACCTGATATGTATTTCATGGATGGCTATTATACATGCTTAAAAGAGCTGATTAATTATCTTTTATATCAGAGTTTATTTAGCATAAATTATATTTAAAAGGTAGAGGATTCTTATGAGATAAGGATCTACCTTTTTAAGATGACAGGGTTCCTAATATGTGTCAGGGCTTATGTCTATTTAAAGGGAGGTCTCTAGAGTTTCTTTGAGATTGATTTTTCATCAAGAAAACCTTCCCTCTCTCCATCTCCATGCCTCCTCTCTCTCATATTCTTCCTTTTCATGCCCAAAGGTTGGGTGTTCTCTCTTCCACACACCTAGAAGGAGTTCTGGTGACTTAGAGATCAAGGATCGAGGAGAAGAAGAAGAAGGCTGCAGATCAAGGAGTTGATCTCTCAGTTAAGATCAAAAGAGTTGATCAGAGTCCTCAAGGCCAAGGTTCTTTTTGAAAAGAAGAATCTTCTATGAGAAGAAAAGTTCGAGATTGATCTCGGTAGATACCCGTAAAGGTCGGATACATGTGCGGCTCCATCTTCTACGAATCCGAGATCATCTGAAGCAGTGAATTTCTATCCGTGCAAAGGTAATGAGATATGATCTCATATTTTTTTAAAATTTTAGATTAATTATATTTTTTTTTCTGAGCTTGGGTAGGTTTAGATCTGATATCTTGCATGTGGGGTTAAAGGGTTTAACCCGATTTATTTTTCGCTGCTTGTTTTCAAAATTTTAAAATCTACACATGTTGTCTACCCTGTTTTCTATCATTTCTTGCATATGAAAATTTATCTGGGTGGAGCACCAAAGGATATCTGGCATGTCCAATATGCAACAAGGATGCATCCTCCTTACATTTAAAGCATGGATGGAAAATATACTTTATGGGTCATCGACGGTTTCTACCTGGTAATCACTCTTGGAGGACCCATTACAACCAATACTTTGATGGTAACTCCGACCGGCGTCTGCCGCCTAAGGAGTTAAGTAGAGCAAAATTTTAGAATAACTTGAAGTCATTGAAAATATTTAATTTGAAAAAATATCGGGTACTCGCAAGCGAAAGCATACTGAAGCTGAGCTGAATTGGACGAAGTGAAGTATTTTTTCGAACTACCATATTGGAAGCAGCTACTACTTCATCATAATCTGGATGTAATGCATATTAAGAAAAATATTTATGATAATATCATTGGTACAGTATTGAACATCTCAGAAAAAATAAAAGATAGTACAAAAGCTTGCCTTGATTTGCAAAAAATGAGAATCCAGTTAGAGTTGCATTTAGTTCATCGAGGTGATAAATTTTTTATGCCACCTGCATGTTATTCACTATTTGGCAAAAAAAGAAGAGTTTTAGTGGATGGTTCAAAATCATAAAGTTTTCTGACACATACACTTCAAATGTATCGCGGTGTTGACAACAATGATGGCAATATCTCTGACATGAAAAGTCATGACTCCCATGTGATGATGCAATGCTTGCTTTCTATGGTCATGCATGGCTATTTGGGTGGTGATATTCAAACTGCATTGATTGAGTTAAGAGTGTACTTTCGAGAACTGTATTGCCAAAAATTGAAGATTAACTTACTTGAAAAGTTTGAGAAAGATATTGTGCTCATTCTTTATAAGTTAGAAAAATATTTTCTACCATCATTTTTTGATGTTATGATGCACTTGGCTATTCATCTTTCAAAAAAACTCTTTTGGCCAGACTGATACATTATCAGTGGATGTATCCTATTGAAAGATAAAAAAATTATACGTACTTTGTCATATCAGTTATAAGATGTAAATATATTTCTAAAATTTAAATTTATTTTTATTTGCATATTCTTGTGTACCCTAAAAAAATATATACGCAATAAAATATGGCCTAAAGAGTCTATAGCGGAAGCATGCGTAACTACGGAGTGTGTCACATTCTGCTCGATGTATCTTGATGATATCGAAATAAGATTCAATCATACAGATCATAACGTAGATCATGAATAGGATGATAATGAACCGATACTGTCTATATTTAAATAAATAGTTCGACCCATTGGTGAAAGAAGATATGAATTTATGGACGTGAATGTGCTATTCAAGGCACACTTCTATGTTCTAAATAATTGTGAAAAAATTGAAGATTTTATTGAGTAAGTACCATCTTAGCATACTGTTTAATGTTCTGAGTAATTTTTTTATGTCGATATAAAATTAAAAATCATGACTTGTTACAGTGAGCACAAGAGTATACTATGCAGAGAGAATTATATGGATGCTGATGATCGACATAGAAGAAAATTTACAAAATGATTTGATGATCTTGTAAGTTACACTAGTAATACATTATTTTTAATAATTATAGAAATAATTATTTAAACCAACATAACTTTTTATATTATGGTGTAGATGAAATATAAGTATTTCAATAAAGAAGAGGGTATGACGATGAGTTGTACGATTTAGCATGTAGTCCTGATCGAAAGATTAACCACTATACATCCTATATCATTAGAGGAATGAGATTTCATACAAGAGAGCTTGAGATATAATGATGGATCCAGAATAGTGGAATTGCTATGATAGGATATGAAGAAGAAGAAATTGAATATTATGGTGTACTGATAGATATCATAGAACTAAAGTATGGGTCCAATAATTCTGTATTCTTATTTCAATGTGAATGGTGAGATATTAGCAATAAAAAGATCGATATTCGTATCGATCCACACTTTATCAGTGTAAACTTTGCATGAATATGATACCAGAATGAGCCGTATATATTAGTAACTCAAGCGAAACAAGTAATATATTTAAAGGATTTAAAGTATCGAGATAATTGACATGTCATACAAAGAATAATACCTAGAGGCGTATATAATATACCAACCCAATTAGAGATGGATAAAATTTAGATTTACATGAAAAAAAAAATTTCAAGAGAAAGAACAAATATTAGCCGAGCTTCTTGTTGATGAAGAACTTGTAACAACTCCTTTGAATAGGGCTGATCTGCCGTCCAACGAAATTAAAGCTAATTTTATATTTAATCTTGATGAGTCAGAGGGTAACGATCAGTTCATAAATGATGATGAGATAGAAGACAATATATTAGTCGATTATTGTGATTCGGAGGAAGACCTATACATCGAGAAAGATACGAATATTGATGAGTAGATCTATATTCTTTGTTGAATCTTCTCTTGCAATAATGGTATGCGATATAATTCTATTCATTAGAATATAATTTATTTTTACTATTATTATTCAATATTATATTTATTTATATATCAAGAATTGCAGGTATGGCATCAGAAAACAGACGATGATGTTCGCATTCACAGTCTACCCCTGAGGCTGAGGCATCTTCACCCATTTTCACTGTCGCACCAGCTCCATCGCTAGAGGGTCCTACACTGATAGGTCCCAATGAGACAGGTCTGAATGAGGTAGATTCGAGTGATATTATTATATTTTTTTATATAATAAAATTTAATTTTTTTATTTAGATAGCTATTATACTAATGATTTATTTATTGTTGTTTCAGGCCAGTCTCCACTGGTGGTGAGGTGAGGGTGAGGTCCATTAAAGAACCTCACTTTAGAATGTTAGAGATGCGAGTACCTAGGACAGTGTCTCCGTATTGCGATACCACTCGACTACATCAGGTCCATTAGATGATGGTGCGAGTCGTGGCAAACCAAGCTGGGCATTATATGCCGCAGCTATGCCTCTATGACGCTTTTCGATTGGCGCACATTGTATGGACTCAGAGAGAGATTTTCTACACTCAGTTACAGATAAAATAAATTATACTGTAAATATTTAATTAGCACGGTATTCTTCTAATATTTGTTATTGGTAGGGTATCTTTGATATTATTGATTTTGAGGAGAATCGTGTGCGACGAGCTGTGGATGCTCATTTATGTTTGTATTTCAAGGAGTATCGCTACCGCATCCATCAGTATTGGTACCATGTGATACAGGATTATGGGGTGGAGGCAATACAGCAGCGGCTCTATGACAGCATCACTATGGATGATTGGGCTCTCATATGCCGGCATTACGAGAATCCGGCATTATCAGGTTACACATCCAAACTTCTTTTTTTTTAAAGTTTAATGATTAAATCATTTATTCTTAAATTCAGTTTGTTACCTACTAATTTGACTGCTAACTGTATAAAGATGATGTGCCCAGAATGCCGTGAATCGGGCAAGACAGACCGTATCGTATTATAAGGGTTCGAAGTCGTTCATTCGTCATATAGAACAGATGGTAAGTAATTTTTAATTAATATATTTTAACTCTCTAACTATTTAAAAAATTTTTAATTAATTATTTTCAAATTGTAGAGAGATATAGAGAGTGGCGAGCTTTTTGATAGGATCGATATCTACCAGCAGATCCACCAACGACGGTCAAGGGAGTAGACGACGGAGAGCCAAGAGCTTTTTATAAGTTTTTTTAATTATTTTTTTCATTCATAATTTAATTTTTAGTACGAAATTAAAATAGTTATAACTTTAATTTTCAGGATCATATGATAAGCATCAGATCCCAGCCTACCCCTGAGGGCTCGACCACACCCACAGATGACGGATCTATGATCAGGTACTTGGTATGAGAACCTGTTATGTCAGAGGTCTAGGGCATGGGATCGATGCTCCCTCATCCTCACACTCATCCAAGGCTGACATCCATGCTGCCTATGATGCTTGGCTGGCGAAGGTACAGAGGCAGGCTACTGAGCATCGACAGAGGGCTGAGCAATGAGCTGATAAGTTGGTTACACGCATCGATGAGTACCAGCTACTCCAGACCCAGATGATGGAGCGGATGATACAGCAGCAAGCCGATCCGAGCTCTTTCGAGTGCTCTCCTTTCCCAGTCCATTCTCCTTTTGCAGATGCCGATACTTGACGGTCTTTTTATATAGCTTTTTATTTTTATTTCGGACCTCTTGTAATTTTAATTTAATATAATAAAATAATAAAATTTATTTATTAATTTATTGTATGAATTTCTTATTTTAATTTTATATTTATAATTTATAAAAATATTATAAATATAAATTAAAAATATATATTCATAAATTATTTTTAAAAAAATATGTAAATTTTTAGCGATAAAATTATTTTTGATAAAATATTGGTCATCAAAAAAAATATTAGCGATGAAAAAATTGATCGTAAATAATTTTTTTAATAAGTTTAAAAATATTAAAATTTTATATTAAATTAATAGCAATGAAAATATTTTTATCGTAAATAATTGATAATTTATTAGTGATAAAAATATATGTCAAAAATTATCATATTTGAGATGAAGAATTTACGTCGCTAATATTTTTTTTAAATTTAAATTTTATAAAAAAATTTAATTAAATTAATTATGACAAAAGTGATTCATCGTAAATAATTATTTTTTATCGACGATGTAATATTTTATCCCAAATTACTCTTTTTTATGACTAAAATTGTTCGTCAGAAATAGTTTTCGAAAAAAAAATTTAACGATGAAAATTTTTTGTCGATAATATCTATTATTGGTGACGAGAATTTTTTTTGTTGTAAAAAATTATCAACGACATCATTATTTGCGACTAAATATTAGCGATAATAATTTTATCATTAATAATTATTATCGATAAAAATATATTATTAGCAACGAATTTTTTATATCGCTAATATCCTAATCTATTGTAGTGAATATATATCTATGTGTCAAATGGTCGTGGACCCATTTAGTAAGCCCATTTCAAGAGATGTATTCATATCTCATGCTGAGTCTTTGGGCTTTTGTAGATTGTAATGTAATGCTATATACGAAAAATCATTATATATCAATAAATTATGTCAGTTATAACTCATGTCATATTTGTAAAATGATATGATGAGCATGAACACATAAATGTTAAAGGCATATCATCAAGTTTGTCAGTCAGCTTACTCATACAAGCAGGCCTCAGGCACTAATGTAGCGAGCTGATACAAGACACTTGTACATTTGTTTTGTGACCAAGAGAATACACATATATATTAATATTATATGTATCACCTTGATAAAAAATAAGATGAGGTCAGATTTGAATGACTGAACATAATTACCCCACAATCATGTGAACCTGATCAAGCCAGATATGAGATCCCAAAATGTGAGATATTTCTTTTGGGTGCTCAAATTAGGTATCTGATCTAAGACTTATGTGACATAGATAGATAGATATCGAATATGACATACGATCCTAAGAGGAGAAATTATACCGTAACACAAGTTTCATACCGCATGTGCTATTTGACCAATGGAAAAGTGAGTAAGATTAATCCCTATGTCCTTACTGTGTGAGAGTCCTTTGGAGCAAAGAGATTATTATTAGCCTCATTAGGTGTTCTATGTTATTTTTATCATGTTTTGATGTGATGGGCTAATGTTTGCTATTTTAGTCTGTTTTCGATGGTAATGAAATAATTTAGCCTTATGGGACATATCTAAGAAAGCAATTAGTTCAAAATTAAGAAGCATGAGTGCGAAAAAAAAGATAACATCAGGTCACGTTCATCATATGTATTCATTGGCCAACCAATTGTATCACTAAGTTTGAGCTTTAATATAATTGTGAATGCATAAATAGTAAATGAGGATTATGCATAACCTTTGAGGGGTTAGGTGTATTTCATTTGGAGTAACCAAACATATCTAGGGCATTGGGAACCACATTATTCATAAAAAGGATTGTAGCTGCTATGTCAATCCTAATAGATGCATACAAAGGATTGTGTTCGCTGGTCATAGGACTCACTTGCCAATCTAAAAGTCGTAGAAATTATGGGAACGCTTGATCCATCGTGTGTGGGAGATATTGGATATTGGATTCGAATTGGGCACCCATGATGGGCCAACCTGACTCGATCCATTAAATAACTGAAAACTAACGGAGAAAGTAGGATGTGGCAGTTTTTTTCATGGATAAGTAACCACCCAAAACTGTAGTTGTCACGCCCCCGACCCGAGATTGTGAATCGAGGGTCATGTCAACCGCCGCATACTTATAGAATACTTTTCCCATAAGCATGCAAGGCATCTCATCATGATATCTTCACAAATAGTTAAATAATTTTTTTTTTCTTTATTCAATAATCAAACCTTGGTTCAAATAACAAATCAAAACTAAGTGTTCAAAAGAAAGTAACTGTCTGACAAAGTCAATACTAAAAACAAAACTAAAGGTCTTGAATCAATTCTGAGAAAAATCCTAAATCAATGAGTTAACTCCATCTCTAATCGCTCTCCCAACCAAAATCCCGCATCATGCTAATTTTCTGGATCTGTAAGAAAAATATAAAACTTATCATGAGCTAAATAGCCCAGTAAGCAGTGTATACCTCTAACTGAATAATCAGGCAAATAATACTATGCATAACAAATCAATATGTAATTTCATGAAATCATATTCATACTGTCAATCATATTTAGAAGTCAATTCATCATAATTTCCAATTATGCTTTTCTTCTTAATTTCATCAATTTCTTAAATTCTTCTTACCAACCATGACTATGACCACATTATCCCTGTGGCAGGGTCATAATATCGCGTATCTGCTTGCGGTGGGCTGCGAATCATCTGGCAGCCAAGTCCTTTGGAACCGCTGGTCTAACTGGCGGTTTTGTCGCTGGTCTATCTGGCGACATGTCGCTGGTCTCACTGACGACATAAATCCTCAGGACAGTCAATTGCCAACGTATATGCCCCCATTGGCGGAGTCCTCAACACAGTCAGGTTGTCAATTTCATATTGTCTTCCAATTTATATATTATTTTTAAGAATAATAAAATTAATTGATATTCGAGTCAAATCAATTATAACATTCTTTGAGATCATATATCATCATAATAATTGCTCAACAAATAACTTCAATCATAAATAATTTTCTACAATTAACTTTCATCATAAATAATTTTCAACAATTATTTCAATAAATAATTTCAATCGCAAGCATGCATAAATTTATTTAATTCATAATTTATCAGATAAATTCAGTAAAAGTAAACACTACTTACCTCAAACGTATTTCAATAAATCCATATAATTCTATAAATTTTCTTTCAAAAATTCTGTTCGTAGATCATATCGCGATATCCCATGATCAAACATCCACTATCCTATACAGAGTCAATTTCAATAATTAGAAAGAATACGAATACCATATTTCAACGGTTTAGATTGGGTCCGATCATCTAATTTTATCTAATCAAAATCTATCTAGGACCTAAATGATCCAAAGTTTGACTATCAGATCAAATCAGATTCGAAGTGATAGGATCGAGGTTTCTTCATCGATTTCATAAAATCAAGTGGAGAGAGAAAATCAGAGGAGAGAGAATTCATGAGGTACAATTCGAATTGATCAAGTGACACAATCCAACATTACGATTGGTCCAATATCTCAATTGGTGAAATCAATCATGATCAAATCAAGTCATGGCTAGATCGAAATCATGGATAATCAAATCTAAAGATTCATGGTCTGATTAAGGTGGGTGCCAGTATGCTGTTTGACAATCATGGATCAGGATTCTTCATTAGAATCAGATCAGACTTATTAAAAGAAATTTTTTATTCACTAACCTTTTTTAGAGAGAGAATCAATCAAGAGAGAGAATATTTTAGAGAGAGAAAATTCTAGAGAGAGAAAATTCTAGAGAGAGAAAACTCATCTTGAATTTTTCAGACAATATGATTCAACAAATTCTGATCGATCAGATCAAATCATGCTAAAATTATCATGTGGATAATTCAATAAGATCATGAGAAATAAAATCTAAAAATACCTGATCTGATCAAAGTGGATGTCGGTGTATCGTCCGACGATCACAAATCAAAAATCCATTATGAGAATCATTTAAATTCATCATCATTCTTCTCAAAATTCTAAAAATCTTAGGAGAGAGAAATAATCTAGAGAGAGGATTTTTAGAGAGAGAAAGTAGAGAGAGAAATATCAGTTCAGGCTGAAGAGAGAGAGGAAAGAGAGAGAAACTCTCTTTCTCATATTTTATTATTTATCTCATTATTTATTAATTAATTTTATTTTTCTCTTTCTTTCTTTTCTTTCTTTCTCTTTTTTTTTTTTTCTTCACGGAAGAGAGAGGAGAGAAAATCCTATTTATTATTATTATATTATTATCATATTATTTTTCTTCTTTCTTTCTTTTTTTTTTTCTTTTTTTTTTCTTTTTCTTTTCTTTTCCTTCTTTTCTTTTTTTTTTTTTTCTTTTCCTTCTTCTTCTTCCCGGGCTTTCATTGGGCTGAAACAGGGGACCTAGAGGTCCCCGTGCCTTGATCGGCCGATCACGGCCATCTCATGGCCGGAGGTGGCCGGCGGCAACGACCGACTCTCCCGGGTTCGGAGAGACCAGGGCCGGCGGTCGGCGTGACCGTCGGCGTCGGAAAATCAGAGGAAAAAGGCGGCGAACAGGGAGTTTCCTTCTCCAACTAAATCCGGCGACACCCGTCGCCGGCCATCGTGCACACAGGCACGGGAAAGAAGGGAGAGAAGAGAGGGAGAGGAGGGAGACCTTACCACAACCTCCGGTGACCCCCACCGGCGAGAAATCACGGCGAACACGGGTCGAGGAGTCGCGGCTTCAAACGAAAAAATCGGAGAAAAATCTCCGGCAATCGACGGCGACGGAAGGGTCTACCCATAGAGGAGAGGGGAAGGGTTCTTATAGAGCTCGTCCTAGGGTCTTTCAATGGCCCTAGGACTCCGATTCTTGATCGGAGAACAGGAAGACTCCGGTCGGGAGTCTTCCCGCTCTGTTTTTCTTTTTTTCTTTTTTTTTTTTTGTTTAATGGGCTTAGTGGGCTGGTTTTGGGATATCACATTCTTCCCCTCTAAAAGAAATTTCGTCCTCGAAATTTTTTTCTTGCTTGAGTCTTCATACTTTCTTACTTGAATCTCATCCACAAATATTCTAATTCTTGATATAAATTCATTCTTAAATCATTTCATAAGAAAAAGTCGGTACATCAAACATCGATCTAAAATGAAACTATTCATTTTCTTATTTATCAAGATCAACATCTCAAAGATTTTCATATTTCAAGATTTCAAAATTATGATCTCATTTCCTGTAAAAATTAATGTTCAATATCTCATGACTCAAATTAAAATCAAATCTATCTCTTGTGAATAGAAGAGGATCAATATCTCTATTCTTGCATAAGAACTTCATTCATCATCATCATTTATTTTTTTTTTTCAAAATATTAACCACTCTTAATTTCAACCCATCATAAGATAGAAAAAACATACTTCTTATGAATCATATGATGGCATCCTAATCAATCAAAATTCAAAAATATTTTCTCTTATTCGTACTTTCAAAGGTTAAATATTTATCATTTCAATCTCATTCTCAAACTTTTGATATTTTATTTCTCGATGCAACTTCATCATTAAGTCATTTCATAAAGATTGAATCAATATCACCATTGTTGATTGAATCAATATCACTATTTCTAGTCATCGAAATTTTCTTACTCAAACCCTCAAACTCTTAATTAATCAATTCATTATCAAATTAAATTATAAATAACTCCAATCCATCTTTTGTAGAACAATCATCAATATCAATAGATAACCTCAATCTTTTTCATTCAGTCTGAGAAATAATAATGATCAAAAGAATTCTAACTTCAAATTTTATTATACCTTGGAGATAAATATTTGAGTATAATAATCTAAGATCAAAATCATCATTCGATAAACAATCTCAAGTTCTTCCTAGTAATTAGAGAATTATAAAATTTAATTCTAGGATAGAAAAAAAAAATTATCTCTAAATATTCTAAATCTAAAATCAAAGATCCACTCATCCTAGAATTAGGATGCTAATTATTTTTGTAGCATAGTAGATGGAAGCTCTACTTTTTAAAAATCACATTAGGATATATAAAATAATTCAAAATTTTAAAATATTATTCTTTCTAATATCAATAAATTTCTTGTATCAAACCATATCATTTATCATAATTCGTTGACTCAAAGGGTCAACATTCCTGACTTACTCAAAGTAGTTCAGATTACCATGCTTCCGCTGCGCACTCTGATCTAACAATCAAAATTTCTTAGGTTCACCAAAAAAAAGTTGGATCAAATTATTTCTTTATCCTCAAATTTCAAATTTCAATTGAAATCAAAGATTAACTTTCGATTCTCATTCATACCTTTACTGGTGTACAATAATCTTGATTAACCCTTGAGTCCAATATCATATTTAAACCATCATATAGATTTACTATAATCAATATGAATCAAATCTTAATTCTCATATCACTTCAATTCGATAATTTTCAAACCAAAAATCTTTATAAGTCAAATCAACGAGAAAATCTTTCGATGCTCCACCAAATTTGGACATAATCAGAATATATATGAATTTCAAATCATTATTATTGTTATTTTTTTTTTCCTAAAATTTTTATCATCAGAATCTTCAATATCTATCAAATATCTTTTCATAACAATCATACAAGCTTCAAAAATCAAATCTCCATTTAATAGTAGATTCAATTAAGGACCTCGTTAACAAAAGCAAAGGAACTCCATATCAATTCCTAAATCTAAAATTTCTAAATTATAAAATTCACATGGATCCCTTAGTCTGAAATAAATATAAATCAGATCTTTTATCTTAATCTGAAGATATCAATTTTTTCATTAACAACCTCAACAATAATATCAGAAAATCTCTTAATCAACTTAGATACGAAGTCTTTAAATTAAAATTTCATACACATCATGTAGTTTCTAAGAGACATAATAAGATCCATTATTTAGATCTAAGGATGATGATTAAAGATTCCAGTACGATGAATATTCTACAACCTCATAATCGATTTCATCAATAAGAAATAGGTTTTTTTGCAATATCCTCAAATATACATTCATCCTAATATGCCACTTTATATATAATCCACATATTAAATTCAATTTCGATAAATATTCCAATCAAGCATCATAAAAAAAAAACTTTCTTAGCCCATTCTGGAATAACATTTTATCGTCAAGTCTTTATCTTGCTAATAATAGTCAACTTCTCAACTAGAAGTAATATCATAGTATTATTCTCACATCGAATTTGAACTTACGATTCACTTGAATAACCAATGATCAAATTAATAACCATAATGCACAATAAAATTTTATGTCAATCCTTTTGTGATTACTTTCGATCAAGATCTAACTAATCATATCATGATCTATAGATCATCCATCATATTTCAAACTCCATATGTCATAATCTCTTATGATCATTTTATACATAATCTCAATGTTTAATCAAAATTTATAAATATTTCTCCCACTACAATCATTAAAGATCTACACTATAATGTCCCTGGTGTCTATCCACTTATACCCATTCTATATCTGATTCTATGTTTCATAATTCATTCACTTATGCTCTGATACCATATTAATTGTCACGCCCCCGACCCGAGATTGTGAATCGAGGGTCATGGCAACCACCGCATACTTATAGAATACTTTTCCCATAAGCATGCAAGGCATCTCATCATGATATCTTCACAAATAGTTAAATAAATTTTTTTTTCTTTATTCAATAATCAAACCTTGGTTCAAATAACAAATCAAAACTAAGTGTTCAAAAGAAAGTAACTGTCTGACAAAGTCAATACTAAAAACAAAACTAAAGGTCTTGAATCAATTCTGAGAAAAATCCTAAATCAATGAGTTAACTCCATCTCTAATCGCTCTCCCAACCAAAATCCCGCATCATGCTAATTTTCTAGATCTGTAAGAAAAATATAAAACTTATCATGAGCTAAATAGCCCAGTAAGCAGTGTATACCTCTAACTGAATAATCAGGCAAATAATACTATGCATAACAAATCAATATGTAATTTCATGAAATCATATTCATACTGTCAATCATATTTAGAAGTCAATTCATCATAATTTTCAATTATGCTTTTCTTCTTAATTTCATCAATTTCTTAAATTCTTCTTACCAACTATGACTATGACCACATTATCCCTGTGGCAGGGTCATAATACCGCGTATCTGCTTGCGGTGGGCTGCGAATCATCTGGCAGCCAAGTCCTTTGGAACCGCTGGTCTAACTGGCGGTTTTGTCGCTGGTCTATCTGGCGACATGTCGCTGGTCTCACTAACGACATAAATCCTCAGGACAGTCAATTGCCAACGTATATGCCCCCATTGGCGGGGTCCTCAACACAGTCAGGTTGTCAATTTCATATTGTCTTCCAATTTATATATTATTTTTAAGAATAATAAAATTAATTGATATTCGAGTCAAATCAATTATAACATTCTTTGAGATCATATATCATCATAATAATTGCTCAACAAATAACTTCAATCATAAATAATTTTCTACAATTAACTTTCATCATAAATAATTTTCAACAATTATTTCAATAAATAATTTCAATCGCAAGCATGCATAAATTTATTTAATTCATAATTTATCAGATAAATTCAGTAAAAGTAAACACTACTTACCTCAAACGTATTTCAATAAATCTACATAATTCTATAAATTTTCTTCCAAAAATTCTGTTCGTAGATCATATCGCGATATCCCATGATCAAACATCCACAATCCTATACAGAGTCAATTTCAATAATTAGAAAGAATACGAATACCATATTTCAACGGTTTAGATTGGGTCCGATCATCTAATTTTATCTAATCAAAATCTATCTAGGACCTAAATGATCCAAAGTTTGACTATCAGATCAAATCAGATTCGAAGTGATAGGATCGAGGTTTCTTCATCGATTTCATAAAATCAAGTGGAGAGAGAAAATCAGAGGAGAGAGAATTCATGAGGTACAATTCGAATTGATCAAGTGACACAATCCAACATTACGATTGGTCCAATATCTCAATTGGTGAAATCAATCATGATCAAATCAAGTCATGGCTAGATCGAAATCATGGATAATCAAATCTAAAGATTCATGGTCTGATTAAGGTGGGTGCCAGTATGCTGTCTGACAATCATGGATCAGGATTCTTCATTAGAATCAGATCAGACTTATTAAAAGAAATTTTTTTATTCACTAATCTTTTTTAGAGAGAGAATCAATCAAGAGAGAGAATATTTTAGAGAGAGAAAATTCTAGAGAGAGAAAATTCTAGAGAGAGAAAACTCATCTTGAATTTTTCAGACAATATGATTCAACAAATTTTGATCGATCAGATCAAATCATGCTAAAATTATCATGTGGATAATTCAATAAGATCATGAGAAATAAAATCTAAAAATACCTGATCTGATCAAAGTGGATGTCGGTGTATCGTCCGATGATCACAAATCAAAAATCCATTACGAGAATCATTTAAATTCATCATCATTCTTCTCAAAATTCTAAAAATCTTAGGAGAGAGAAATAATCTAGAGAGAAGATTTTTAGAGAGAGAAAGTAGAGAGAGAAATACCAGTTCAGGCTGAAGAGAGAGAAGGAAGAGAGAGAAACTCTCTTTCTCATATTTTATTATTTATCTCATTATTTATTAATTAATTTTATTTTTCTCTTTCTTTCTTTTCTTTCTTTCTCTTTTTTTTTTTTTTCTTCACGGAAGAGAGAGGAGAGAAAATCCTATTTATTATTATTATATTATTATCATATTATTTTTCTTCTTTCTTTCTTTTTTTTCTTTTTCTTTTCCTTCTTTTCTTTTTTTTCTTTTTTTTTTCTTTCCTTCTTCTTCTTCCCGGGCTTTCATTGGGCTGAAACAGGGGACCTAGAGGTCCCCGTGCCTTGATCGGCCGATCACGGCCATCTCATGGCCGGAGGTTGCCGGCGGCAACGACCGACTCTCCCGGGTTCGGAGAGACCAGGGCCGGCGGTCGGCGTGACCGTCGGCGCCGGAAAATCAGAGGAAAGAGGCGGCGAACAGGGAGTTTCCTTCTCCAACTAAATCCGGCGACACCCGTCGCCGGCCATCGTGCACACAGGCACGGGAAAGAAGGGAGAGAAGAGAGGGAGAGGAGGGAGACCTTACCACAACCTCCGGTGACCCCCACCGGCGAGAAATTACAGCGAACACGGGTCGAGGAGTCGCGGCTTCAAACGGAAAAATCGGAGAAAAATCTCCGGCAATCGACGGCGTCGGAAGGGTCTACCCATAGAGGAGAGGGGAAGGGTTCTTATAGAGCTCGTCCTAGGGTCTTTCAATGGCCCTAGGACTCCGATTCTTGATCGGAGAAGAGGAAGACTCCGATCGGGAGTCTTCCTGCTCTGTTTTTCTTTTTTTTTTTTTTTTTTTTTTTTGTTTAATGGGCTTAGTGGGCTGGTTTTGGGATATCACAGTAGTCATAAACAAAACATTAAAAAAAAAAAAAAAAAAGATAAAAAGGTGAAGAAGAGAGTGTCCCGATAAGAGAGAAAAATCCAAGAAAACACTCTAAGAATTTTTCTATGATCCGTGGCATTAGGGTATTGAAAACATATGAAGCTTCGTTGCGAGAGGATTTGGATACCGCACATTAAAATAGGAAATTAGGTAGCACATTGGCCGGCATGATACATGGAAGGTGGAAGTCAATTTTTCTTGAGAAATGCATGTTTGGACAAGCCAGCAAGAATAGTCCAACTCGGCGTTTACGGCGTCTCATAATGGTCAAAATCTTATGCTATAAGTCTATAATCTTGTGGAAAAATTTTTGGAGTAGAAACGATTTATTAGAGCTCAAGTTAAAGGAGAAGGTTCTGGTCTGTCTTTCACCGGCTATGAGACGTGAAAATTTAAATGTGGCCGATATAAAAGGCCCTTTTATATCGCAGAGATAACGCAAGATGGAAATACCAGCCCAAAAATAAAGAACTCTCAACTCTATTTTAAGGGAAAATAAACCTTACTCGCTCTCGTAATATTTTGTTAAAACTCTTCTAAGACCTTGTTCGGCATATATTTGATGACGACCAAGGAGGTATCCCGTGCGCCTCCGTGGGACATCCAAACCGAAAGGACAACCCAATAGCAAGTGCTGGCTGCGAGCATCCTTTTGGGATTCCTTCCACACTGTTTCAAGTTCCCCTGTTCTCCTATCAGCCGTTGACCAGCTCTCGGGAAAAGTCCACAGCCATCTCCCTCCAACCATAGACAATTGGTAGCCATCTCCCTTCCCTCTCCAAAGCAGTGAAGTCCTTAAGAGGAGGGGCACAGCCATCCACATCCATCCAATTAAGCCCCAGCACTCCTTTTCCACAGGGCAAGCCTTTGAGAATATCTTGGCTGCATCCTGGGATCGTCATTCCTGGAATCATTACATCCAACAACTCTTCTCGAGAAGCAAGAAGGCAGGCAATGGAGAAACCCAGGTTTGGGAAGCTGGCGATTCGCATCGTCGTCGTGTTCCTCGGAACGGTCGCCTTCTCGTGCTCCTTGGCAGCCGAATTCAAGAAAGTAAAGGTAATGAATCAATCATGCCGACCGGCAGCCAGTTGCGTGGATGCTTTTGTTGAATTGGTACGAGTAGCGGCGAGGCTGAAACTTTAATCGTGAGTTCTTTTTTTTCCTTTCCTGCAGGCAAAGGATATGAAGCTGGATGGAAATCTGTGTTCGTTGCCAAGGAGCTCTGCGTTCGGACTGGGGATCACGGCGCTGGTCTGCCTCTCGATAGCTCAGATCGTGGGGACCTCCGCAGTAGGAACCAGGCTGTGCTCGGGAGAGAGGAACGCCAGGAGAAGTCGAACCGTCTCCATCATCCAATTAGTTTCATCTTGGTATGTAAGATGATAACGATGATGATGATTCATATTTTCTTATGCTCCTGCTGCAAATTATGGACCATCTTGATCATGTAGGCTCAGCTATGGATTTGCCATGGTCCTGTTGGCCACCGGGTCGAGCATGAACGGCGGGCAGCCCTATGGGAAAGGTTGGATGGATGGGAAATGCTACATCGCTAGGAATGGAGTGTTCGGTGGTGCAGCCATCCTGGTCGTCACCACTGTAGTTTTCATTCTTGGATTCACCTTTACAGCAGGAACAACAACACACCTTCGCAACGGTGCAGACGAGGAAGGAGGAGATCATCAACAACCCAAGTGACTGAAGAAGCCTCGGATGATGACCGTGACTCCATGTCTACTTGGTGGGAATTCACCATGGTTCGGAGTCAATGGAAAAGAGAACGCAATGGGAAGATGACTGGGCCATGAAAGAAAAAAAAAAAAAAGACCGCCATCCAGAGAAGAATATTTTTGCAACCGCCTGGTCAACAAAGGATGGCTAGCATTGGTCACCTCCCTCGACCGCAACGAAGCTGACTTCGTCCCGGACACGATTGAATTATTTATTAAAAAGAAAAAAAAAACGAAGACGATTACAATTTTTTTAATCTTTTGTTATCCATTTGACTCCACAAAAGGCATTTATCATGTTGATAAAGAAGTATTTTTCAATAAAAAGTTCAGTATGGTGCTCCGTCTACCTTTTCTTTTTATTCTTGAGGTTCTATGCATGGTGGAGCCCTTCTTTTCCCTGTATGATTCTAAGGGTGATGGAACTGAATAACATTCTCTAGAATGATATATAATTGGAGTAAAAAAACATCTTGATGCCAATGAATTCACTATATCAACAAGGCATTGCAACTCACCGGAATTAGGATAAATAAGCTCGCTACTCCCTGGTGACAGAACCTGACAATCTCCAGAGGGCTTTGGAAAACCATCGTGGCAAATCATTGTAATTCAATGCGGGGTATCTTGACTTCACAAGCAGATTCCTTGGGATGCAATTTTAATTTTTCCAAATGGATAGGTAATTTAAAATTTTATAGAACAAATAAAAGAACTATTTACTTTCATGATTACTGAAGAACCAGGTACGCTACCAGATAAGGAATTGGCGTTGTCACAGAAGCTGCTTTTTGTTTTGAAGTACAAATCATCCTAAAATTCGGATGACATTTTCACCACCAATAATTATTAGGACAAGCCAGAAGCTTCATTCCATCAGCATGGTCTGATATATTGACCAACTTTTGACAACGGTTATAATTTTTTGTTAAGAATCTTCTGAAATGGATTAGCTAAAAATCCTTCCCGCATTCACTTGTCTTTGTTCTTCCCAAAATATTTTTGGACACTTCTGTAGGAAGGTCCTCGCAAACACCATCCCTGTAGCCTGCGTTACACAAGCCCAGATCTTCTCAAGCAGAACTCCCCCTATCACTCGATAATCTGTAGGTGCCTCCTTACCTTCTTTTAGCATATCTGTCCTATTTGCCACATCTATTTCAGCTGAGATCATCTTAAACAAACTCCAAACTCTATTTTCTAATAATTAAAAACAGAATTTATGGGCTAAGCATCAATAATAAACATAATTACCAAAATTAACAAGTCATTCGCATAGCATATAAAAGTTCATTGGTCAACTTTTCTCACCAATTGAAAGATGCACATCTGGTAAGTCCATTAACAGTTCTTTATTTCAATGTTACTTGAAAACCACGCAAGGAGAGTCATGGTATGCCTCCTAGTACAAAAAGGGAAGCCTGTGCAAGAAAAAGGCAGACCATACCATGAAAAGTTAGCAGGTAGAGAGAACAAAAGTTTCCAAAAGACGAAGTATTTCACAATAGTGGTTCAATGCGAAGTCTGGCTCACCTATGAGGCCATGACTTGATGCAGTAGGAAAGTGGTTTTGAGAGCCGCTGCAGATTAAAGGGTCGAATAGGACTGATAAGAGTACACTCGCAAAAGCACAAATCCTAGGGCAATTGAACATATAAAAGCTTCTAGACAGGTCTATATCCTCCATGCCCCCTCCCACCATAATAATATCCATAGCCTCTTCCTCGGTTGTACGATCCCCTGAAGTTACCAGGATGAGCAGGACCATGATTGCCACGACCCAAATGAGCGCCCTGTTGGAACTCACCAAAAGTCTGCAAGCCAAACAACAGTTTCATCAATTTCTTCAGTTAGCATCATTAAGACTTCTATATGAAATGCAAAGATAAGCAACTCCAAACCTCAGTGTCTAATTTCATTCGCTCGGAGAACTTCATGCGGCCACTCCATGATCCTCGGTTAAGTGAGTTGCAAGAAAGATTGTCGAAGAAATCGTCTTTATTATATACAGGCTGCAAAACAGGACATCAATAGAGTTGCAATTGAATTGCTTCTAGTCAAAGCAGAAGCTAAATGCTCAACTCTATTTAAGAACTGAAATATTATCATCCCCACAAAGCTAGGGATTGCTCATTGACAAGCATATTTTGGCCTCTAGGTCATTCCCTACAGTATATTGTACCATTTGGCCAACATAGTTATCAATATTAAAACTACTAATTAGTTAAGAGCTTTTTTTTTGGGGGGCATATAATCAATCAAGAGCTTCATCAAGCAGCAGCATGGGTAATATTGCAGAGCGCTGAAACTAGCCTGCACAAGATGTTCAGGTCAGTTCAGGTTGCGGAACCAATCCAGAACAAAACCAATTTCAATAAGATCTCGGTTTTTGTAATTTCAACGCCAACTAATCCATGGTGGAAAGTAACTAAACCAATGGGCCAAGATCAGGTTGGTTCCAAAACTTCCCCCTTTTTCTGACAAAAAATCAGCATAAGAATCTAATTGATTCTTTTCTTTCAAGAAAACCCATTTGAACCCATGAAAAAAATAAACCAACAACAAATATATTCAACAGCCTCATACAACAACAAAACCCAAAAATAAACTATAAATCTTGTACATGATATATTAACACAAAAAAAAAAAAAAATTCCAATATTTGTTTAAGAAAAGAATTATCAAAATCTATGATCAATGACATAATATGCATTACAATATTAATAACATATAAATATTGCTTCATTTGATTCGGGTTAGATCAGGTTTTCAATGACTTTGACTCTGAGTTGGACCAACCTATGTTAAAATCTAAACCACCAATGAAGTCAGTTCAGTTCATTTCACTTCATGGGTTACCCCAGAAACATGTGCACCACTAGCGGAAACCTAGGCAGGATATGAGATATGAAGTATGCTGCAGTCAAATTTGCGCCGGCTATCTGCAAGTTCCTCCAAAAATTAGATTTTCGCTTAAGGAGAGGTTATAAATTGAATGGTTCAATGAAAGACACCACAAATACAGGCTTGATCGCATCACCTGGTGAGCAACCAGGTCTTCACCTTGACCTGCTCATCCAACAGGATCTCAAAAATTTTTAGCATCATTGATTTATATAAATTTGTGTTTGACTTTCAAGTGTTGGAAAGAACAATCAAGAGAGAAGAATGGAACATAAAAGAAATGGTAAACAAGCATGTCTCACATTGCGGCCAAGCTTGGGATCTTGTCCATAACCCTCTTCAACCTCCACATTATCGTGAATGGGATTTTCTTCCATTCCATTTCCTATTGTGCTTCTTAGTTTTGCCTTCCCAAGCGACCCCCAAACTTCGTCTTTGTTGAACTTCTCATTCATGGATGTAAAATCAAATTCTTCGGTGAACTGAGCCATCCGACCCTGACCCTACAGATTATAGAAAACAACCAAGAAAATTCAAGTAGTGAGAACAAACTCAAAATTTCTTTGATAATAACATGCAACCATATTTTGATATCTATACCTCAATGGCAAGACACTACCTAATCTACCATTGTATGTGTTACATAGCTAACAAAAACAGGCATAAACAGCAATTATCTTCTTTAAAGCCAGCAAGCAACTTAAAAAATCTGAAAACTACATGTCCCATACATATTGTCCACTGCATAGATGTGCTATTAGGTAATCTGTTCTCTCCGTCCCATGCATTTGACCACCTCACATGGTTCACTGGTTCCACCAAAACTACCATTTGCTGAAGCGGCCCCCAGTGAGAAATGTCTCTTCTTTCAGTTTATTCTTTGAGCTTTTATAGATAGGTATGTTCTAGGCATAGTTTTTTTAAATGCATGTATTCAAATTTGATGTGTACATTAACTTTCATTTTTTTTGCAACTCCTTTGATCAGACAAAGCAAGTTAACGGTGCGTTAACTGATAACAGTTTACTGCTTTGCAGGCCCAATTACAATGGTTCCCATAGGATTGATATTCGGTAGCATAGGCCATACCTATCTACATTTCTACATTCAAAGAGAAACTCAGGTTAGAAAACAGTTGGGAAGTAGCACACCTATTCTTAGTTTCTCCTCATGTTTCCAAATGGAAAGAAATGTCCAATTCCTTTCAAATCTTAACACATGTAATGAAAATGAAGTTTCCAGTTCTTCTCCCACAAAGATGCAGTACAAGTGAGGTTGCCAATAAAAGTCAAGTGAGGTCCATAAAGAATAGTGAAGATCAAAAAAGTGAATTTAAAACAGGGTCAACTTTAGATATTTAGCCATTAAGATGTACTACTCAAATGAAGCAGGTCTCTTAAGAAAAGTGGTGCACAAGTAGTTGAAATATGATTGTAAAGATCAAGAAGATAAGAATTTTGTAATTTATAAATTATCATGAACACAGCTGCACACAAAATTAAGATCAAAGCCTTCCCAAATTCAAAATTCTTGCCCCTCCTTGACAGCCATCCAACATTTGTGAGTTAGTTGGATGTTACGATCCATGAATTCCAACAAAGCAAAGGCAAAAGTTCCCAAAGTAAAATGTACGACTCCATAAAGCTGATTCACAGAAACTAGTTAGCTGATATTATTGTTTGAAATGACACCGAAAAAAATTCCATCAAAGCTGACTCCATTAATGCAATCAGAAATATTGATAGATGGGTTATATTTTCTATTACCAAACTTAATGCTGTTTAATGTGAGGGGTATGTATGTATTTATTCATGCACAAATATAAATAAGTTGCTCTGATACATTTAAGATAATGAACTAGGATCATACCATAAAGTGAGGGCTTTGACGCAATGGTAAGGTTGCTCCATTGTAACTTGGGTATCCTAGGTTTGAAATATAAAAACAGCCTCTGCATACATGAGGGTAAAGCTGCACAAATTTGACCCTTCCCAGAACCCACAGCAGGAGCCTCATACATTGAGACGCCCTTTTTTTGGCTAGGACCAAACCCTATGTCAGCTAATGTACAAAGCTTCTGATCTATTAGGATTCAATCCATCTTTTCAGATATATCAGCATTTATTGTCATATGACAAAATGTGGTGAACAAGAATCTATCAGCATTAATCAACTCTTAGGTTGCGTTGGGTAGCTGGCAATCTATCAAGATTGCTAGCAATTTAATGTGGTAATCTGAATTACTGCGTTTGGTATGCTCTTTGGGTGGTCATGCAGATTGCCTTGAGGATGGGTGACTATCCAAATTACCACTTCTTTGACAATGTTGCAATAAAAATTTTGAATAAAATTATCCTTTAAAAAAATCATACAAAATCCATTGCCCAACCATCCCTCCTCCCTCCACCTCCCCTCCACGTATGCCCCACATATCAATCAAGATTTTTAATAAGTTTACTGCAATATTACCTGTGTATACCAAACACATTAATCAACATTACTGGCAATGTAATGGTGGTAATCCATCCTGAAGGCAATCCACATTACCTTCCAAGATTGCCTGGCGATGCACCAAACACAACCTTACATAAAATGGTCCGAGTTCTTCATTTCGCTTTTTAAAGGAATTCAATTGTCATTCATCATTCCACCAAATTTTGATACCTACAGCTCAATGCCAACAAAATATCTCATCCACCATTGCATATGCCTCACAGCTGACAGAAACAGCTGTGAACTGCAATTACTTTCTTGAAAGCCATCAAGCAGCTTACAAAAGCCAAAAAGCTACATCATATTTATTTAATTTCATTTACTTTTGACTCCTTTGATCAGCTGAATCAGATTACTGCAGTATTGACAACTTGTAACAAGCAACATGCATTTCAGGCCAAACAAAAATGATTGTCATAGAAGTATGGTAATATAGGTTATGGACATCTATATTCCAAGTAAAAACTTCAATTAGAAAACAGTCAGTGAAGTGACACTCCAATTTCTCTGCAAACATTTGAATGTAAAAAGAAATCCAATTCCTTCCGAATGTCAATAAACATCATGAAAAATGAAGTTTCTAGTCCCTCAGTCCAAAATATGCACTAACCCTCTATTTAGTTCGAAGGATGGATTAAAAACAGGATGAATGAGAGGAAAAGGATGGATGGATATTTTATCGATCCTCTCATGTGTTTAGTGAAACATGGAAAGGATAGGTGGGAATAATTCTTTCTTTTGTTTCGTACAGGAGGAATGAAAGGAAAAATGGATGATATTTATATGATATTTTTATTAAACTATCCTTTGATAAAAAAATATTATTATTATCAATTTATAACACTTATTTATACTAAATAAGTATAGCAATGTATAAATTTATAATTTTTATAATTTATAATTATATAAAAGTTATATAAATATTTAATTTTAATTTTAATTTTAATTTAATTAAATAAATAATTTTACAAATTAATTATGTATATGAATTAATTTATTTATATATATCACTTATATAAATAATTACTAATTAATAATTTAATTTAAATAGTTAATTAATTATATATATATAATTAACTAAAAATAGTATATTTAAATAAAAAATAGAAGATAATTCTAATTATTTACTTATAATTATAAAAATTCTATACTAAAATTAAAATAATTGATAATAAAATTTAATAATATAGAATTAATAGTATAAATAAAATAAAAATATATAAAAATAAAATGAATGAAAAAGTGAAGAAGTATTAAAATTTTGTTAAAAAATTAAATGAGGGATAATATTGTCCATGCATAAACCCATCCCTCACATACTCCATCCATCATTCCTTACATCCTTCTAATTTGGGAGGATACAAATTGATGGGCTCAGGTGGATGGGATATCCTCCTTTTCATCCATCCTCTCTAAAATTTTTTGAATCAAACGGCAGATCAAGACCATTCATTCTTCCAACCCCATCCATCCTCTCTCTCATGACCCCAATCAAACACTGGATAAAAGTGGGGTGATTAGGAGAAGTCAAGAAAGATCCATAAAGAGAAGGGAAGACAAAAATAGCAGTCCACAGAAAAAGAGAACTTCAGAAATTTAGACACTAAATAGACTCAAATGAAACCGGTTTATTAGGTAAAGTGAAGCATTAGTAGTTGAATTATGATTATAAGGGAACCTATGTTTCATAATTTTGTGAGATATCATTGATGGAGCTTCATCGGAATCACGACTACAACTTTTACTTTGCAAAATCAAAATACCTGGTCCTCTGGATTTCTAAAACATAAATTGTAATGGCAGCTCAATAAGAAAGCCAACCTTTATCCAACATTTATGGGTTAGTTGGATGTTAGGATTCACAGGATACAGAAATCCCAATGTATGCTCCAAAAAGCAAAGCTGAGAATACTAAAAATAACATACACAATTTCAGAACATTCTTTCTTGGAAATTAATTAAACAATGTCATCATTTGAATTGATATAACGAGAATTTTCTTGAAAGCTGAGTTCATCCATGCAATTGGCAATATTGATAGATAAGGAGATATGTTTTCCTTGCTCATTTCTGCATGCATGTACCTATATAGGCCGTTCCAAAAGTTGAAAAGCAATGAACTGTTAACAAATCATGTCTCAGGCAACTTTTGGTATGCCAGTCTATAGCTAATCAAAGGACATAAAATAGTCCAACTTCTTCATGCTTGTGAATCTATGCTACTATTAAACACAAACACCTGAGTGCAACGGGCAGGCTATACTGCGGTTCTCAACCATCTCTACACCCATTAGAGGTGAAAGTGGTATCGATATTATCTATCCAGATTCATTTTCATATTCGAATCAATCTAGATATGGATAAAAATTTGAGAATCCGACTAAATATCCATATACGTATCTATATCCATCAAAGAAAAATGGATATAGATATAGATAAACAACTATTCGATCCGTATCCGAATATCCGAATCTACATGTAATCATATATAATTTTATATAGCACTTATTAATTTTTAAGAGAAATATATAACCATATAAACATGTTATTAACTTGATTTATCATCTATTTAGTAATATCTTTGATTCTGTAGTCATAAAGTTTAATTATTTAAGTAATATCTGTAATTATGTCCATACTTCCAGCATCCGAATTATATCTGTATCCATTTAAAATAAATATAGATATGAACTTTTGCATCCGAATAATATCCGTATCCAAATTTGTATTCGTCAGACAAAACAAATATGGATATGGATATGATAGTATCCGATCCATACCCGATCCGGTTTCAGCCCCAACACCCCCATGCATATGGCACATGTTAAACTCTAGTACTTAGATAGTTAAAACCATGTACATTAATGTTCAGAAAGTGAAATATCATTAATGTTCTTCAGCCTATGCCTGTATCCTCTTCTTCTATATCTGGCGTGATTAACATATTACTGCACTTCCCTCCAAGCATCTACTATAATGATGGACATTAATTCAGCCATGAGAATGTGTAGGTAATGTCCTAGATATAACTGCATACTCAAATTTACTTTATAAGCAATACTGATGTTGCATTCACTTAAAGAGAATCATGATTCAATAAATTAAAGAATAATCTTTTGAAAATAAATTACTAAATTCAGATAGATTTCCACATCATTTCGGACACGTACTTAATAGAAAACACAATAAAAATTAAATGTAGCAGTAAAGGGCAATATGTCCTTCAGAAAAAATAACAAGAGCTGCATGCAGAATGCAGCTGGCCTGCCAAAACAATTTAGTCTAACAATTTAAAACAAATATAAAGCATCATCATACCTGTTGGGAAGATAACTGCAATGGCAACAATGGTTCCTGAGGCAGTGGCTTAACAGATGATGGTGGATTTGATGGTGGCAATACAGCTGCCATGTCTTCTCGCTCAGGGGTCAGTCTCTGGTTAGACGAGGATGCTGTTGGTCTAGATTGTGTAAACTGATCAGGGGTCAGCAAAGGAGGCAATGTAGTTAAAGGAGAAGTAGTGGACCCCAAAATTGAAGATGACGAATAAGACAAACTTGGCATGGGAAGAACTGGTATTGCGGAAGATCCAGCTTTGGTAGAAACCGAACGCATGGATGCATTTAACTCTTGATTAGATGAAGAAAATGAGGACTTCGTCCGTGAATAAGACAGAGGTGACAATGGATGAGACAGCTGAGAAGGATCGCTGGATACTGATAGGAACACATCAGAAGGGGTAGAAATTGCAAAATGAGAAGAGGTGGCAGCAGACGTGAAGGTTAAATGGGTAGGTTCTGTGAAATTTGGCATGCTTGTTGGTGCCTGACTTTCAGGTAAGTGCAACTGATCCTGCACCATTCCTGAAGGGGGTTGTGAATGAAACAATTGCTGTTTAGGAGACTGACCATCTAGCACACCAGCATAGCCTTGCCAATACATAGGTGTACTAAAAGAGGTCCTGTTTACATTTGAAAAAGCAGGCGAGGAAGCCCCGGAACTGAGGGTAGCCCCAGATTGATACAGAGAAAATGCATCTGAATATGATGACCTGGCTAAAGATGACTGTGCAGCATGGGAGCCTTGACCAGGAAGAGCCCCACCTCCAACTGAAGCTGATGTACTAGGTGCATAAGCGTTACATGACTGCAAAGCACATGATGGAAAGATATAGCACATACAATATGGAGCACCAAAAAGGAAAAAAAAAAAAAATCCCATGTCAGATAACATATACCTGAATAATAGCTGGATCATTGTATGCCTGAGGTTTTGTAAGAACTGGAGATGACTTCACTAACAAATCCTGATAATAGAACAAGCTAAGAAGGAAACCACTTCATGAAACTCAAGAATAGACTTGCGGTCTATTTAACACCAACTGATAAGAAATTATTTCAGGGATCTTCATGCATTGAAATCTCTAAATTATTCAGCTGTTGAACTTTGAAAATTTAAAGTTAACATTAACATTGGAAACATAATGATAATACCATCACCTGAGCAGTAAAATTGTACAGGCAGAACAATTATCCCAGATGGCATTATATCCAGAACAATCATGTTGGAAATCATTTTCAAATGTGATCATATGTGCTGCTCCTCTCCCTAACCTTGTCCTATGTCAGTGTAGACTAACACATGCCCCACATGAAACTTCTTCTTCAACTCTCCATAAGAACCTTGCAAAACTTCTTCACAAAGATATGCCAATAAGCAATGTCAAGTCAGCAGGTCCAAAGTTTGAAAAGCTTCTCATAAAATACAAAATGTTTCCTATCTTTGTAATATTAGTGTCTGGCATGTGATGAATGTTAAAAATTATGGAATGGATGTTTAAAAACCAAAACAGTTTCTCTATTTTGCAGTTTCATTTCCTTCATATGTTGGGACTTCTGATGTTAGTGTGAGACTGGACAAAGGGGAAGGCCTCAAAGATATGTTATATAGTTTTGGTTATGAGTCATAAATAAACCTTGGCAAACTCGCCCATCCTTCCATCCCAGGTTAATGTCAGTTCAGTACAGGCTAAACCATCCAATTCAGGTCGATTCGGCATACCTTGGGTAGAATGCCTAGACAGCCAAGCAAGCATGAATCTAGCACTATATTATCAAATGATTTGTAACAAATATGCATGCTTGCATGCATACAAGTATTCATGCATGTACATATGTATGTAATTTGTACAAAACACTGGAAAACATCATACTAATAAACAATAAGCTTGTTAACTACATAATTTATCCAATCAAATCTCTAGTTTGATTAGTTAAGTTTCACTTATATAATATTTTTTGCATTGAATGATTTAAAGTACCCATATTGCATAGCTTCCAAGCAACAAAACATGATCTAGCATCAACCAGTACAGCCAAATGTTTTGTTTAGCTCCTCAAAGAAACAAAAACTAACAAAGAAGTGGAGGAACTAAACTATCACAACCTAGAGAATCGCCGTCAATACCTCCTGCATGAAGCCGGAATTGCTAGTAATCGCCGGTCAGCCATACGGCGGTGAATTCATTCCCGGGGCTCTCCCTTCACCACCCCCATGGGTATGGTCCAAGACATTGGAAATAAATAATTAAGTTTACATATCTCTAATACACTCATGAGGAGAACAGAATCAATATTTGACCAAATAAAAGATCTCAACAAGACTTAAAGAGCATAACTAACAGGGGAAAACGTGCATACTAAAACCCATTCACCCCAGATAAATGATACACTCAGTAGACTTCCAGTCAGCAAGAGGCAGTGTAGGTGAAACATCACTTAATTACGTTAATGACACATTGTGGGCCAGTATTATCCATAGCATCTTAAAATCAGTTAGAATCTTTCCATTTACCTTGATGTCACTTCCTCGGAACAGAATATATTCATAGACTCTGTCACTAGGTGGAATCTGAGGACCATCTTTCTTTCGTCCTTCAGTTCCATATGACCTCACTGCAACCAAGGAGCAGAGACAATGTAACTCATCAACTGATAAAAACTTTCAGTAGCTATTTCTCAATTCTAATCAGGCTGGGAAAGCTTAAGAAAGAAGAAAACCATAAAAAATTCAGAACGCTGGTTCCAGTAATTTCATTGAACAAGAAACGTTATTTACCATCACAAAACAAAGAAAAAGAAAACACAACAGCTCCTCCACCAAAAGATCAGATTTACTGAGCACAAACATGCGGGGAATTCCACATCAAAGAGGATATAATTCGATCACGGAACAACAAAAAGAAAAGGAGGAAAGAAAAGAAAGGGGAAAACATCAAGAAAACCAAAAAGGCGTGATCTGAGGAGCGAATCAAAAGAACGACTGTTCTCCATCACCCGACCCATCAACCAGATCCAAGAAGAAGATTGGGGACCAAGAACAGAAACCCTCGAAAGAACGAAATAGACGGGAGGTAGAGGGTGGGAATGGGGTCGGGTGGGAGGGCGTACCGTTCTGGAGGGCGATGGTGGACTCCTGGGGGTTGATGGAGACGAGGACGCCCTCGTAGCGGATCTCGGCTTTGGAGGTGAGGCTGATGAGGCTCCCGATGTACGAATCCGCCGCCCGCGAGGACGAGGATGAGGACTGAGACGAGCCGGTGCTCGATCCCTCGGCGGCCGCCATTGCCGGGCACGTCTCGCTGGGATGCTTCGATTGTTAATACCTTTCGTCGGCGTCGAGCCCTAACCAGGGTTTGTTCCCGCTCTTTCTTTTCTTCTTTTCAGCTTTCCTTCTTTTCTTTATCTTTGTATCTTCCTTGTCTCTCCACTTTCGAACGCTCCCTCTTCTCCCTCTCCCTCTTTCTTGTCGCAGGGGAAGCAAATACGTCTAAAAGGTCCGAGCCAGATACTCACGTGCAGATCACGTGTGAGAGGGTTTCGCTGTACAAATCGGTTGTCCCGGCAAGCAACTTGCCGGGACTTATTCAAATTTCTCGATGCGAGCAACCCCTGGTGAACATAAATATTGTATAAAAAAGCTTGCATTACCATATAACCATAATTAATAATTGTGTTAAATGAACAAAATAAACTAAAATTAAAGAACAAACTAGCATATAACCCATAAGATGCACTGAGTACTTCTTTTAATTTAAAAACTATACAATTACTAAAATATTATTTTTAAATACTCATTTAGAAAATAATATATTTTAATATATAAAATATGTATTAATAATTTGTATTAGTTTTTAATAAAATATCAAACCTCATGATGTATCATACCATCCAGTATAAATGTTGGTTCCATAGTAGCAACTTTTCTCTATCTAGTGAGACAATTTCGATCATTTTTCTTATTGCCATAGGCATCTCATACTCCAAAACCGGGGTCAGAGCTGAGCTAAGCCAAACCACCAAACTCCTGAGTATAGAACCAGTGATAACAAAACGTCTGGTAATTCAGTTGCCAAATTTTATTTACTAAGACAACAGGCCTAAGCAACAAACCCTGATAGTACTTCGTCATCACGGGCCCTACACCTCAGCTAATGGGTGCGCAAGCAGGTTGTAGTACCCCAATTCTTAACCATACAAATCTCAAAGCAATAAAAAAAAAAAAAGAAATTTTAGAGCCAGCACGTGCTCCACACGTGCTAGGCTGCGGGCAGAGAGTTTGGAACTGAAAGAATTCATGAAGGAGCTCTTCTCCCAATCCAATCCAAATATCATCTAGAAAATCTGATTGAAATCGAATTGAAACTCTTCCTATTTAAGGTCCATTTAAAGACCTCAATCTCGACAGTTTGTTTCTCACAAAAATCACCGATTAATCACTGATTTTCTTCCCTTCTTTCATCTTATTTACCGACGGATTAATCTTCTTGTGGCCGTCGAAAATTGAGTCAAACCAAATCCAAATTAGGTAAAATCTCTTCTATTTTATTCCGTCAATCTTTTAGAGATTTTTATCTTGGATTTTATTGAGTTTTCTACTGAAAAATTCCTTCAAAAATCCTTATTTTTCGAATCCCCTATTTTTGTCTTTATTCTTGATTGCCGTCACCGTGGGCCGCTGCCGGTCACCAGACCCGACCGCTCGACGTCACCGGGGACTACCCCACCGGTCGGAGGGGTGGTCGGCTAGGGGGAGGCCTCTTAGTTCGAGAACAAGAGGGAGGAAGACCTCCCTGTTCCGTGAAGAAAGAAAGGGAAAAGATGAGAGGGACGCGAGTTCCCTCTCCCGTGAAAGAAGAAAAAAAAAAGAGAAAGAAAAGAAAGAAAAGAAAAAATAAATAAATAAATAAATAAATACCAAAATAAAAATGAGAGAGAGTTTCTCTCTCTTTCTTCAGTCTGAATCCTTACTTTCTCTCTCTAAAATAGAACTTTCTCTCTCTACTTTCTCTCTCTAGAATTTTTTCCCTCTAGATTATTTTTCTCTCTTGATGGATTTCTCTCTCCAAAGTTATCCTTCTAAGATTAGCGTAGTGAAAGGCTTCATTTCGATGATTTTGATCAAGTTTAGAGAAGAGTCCGATTCTAAGTAAAGTTTTGATTTAGAATTTGTTTAGATTTAATTTTGAATTAAAATTAATATAAGAATATAATTTTGGATAATAGGCACTGAAGAATCTTCTAGAAGTTAGTCGATCTATTCATCCAGTGCTCTGTGAAAGGTAAGTAATGAACCATCTTCTCGAGATATTTCATATTTATTCTGAAAATAAATAATTATTCTCTGAAATTATGCATGATTTATGAAATTATATTTTGAAAGAAAAGTACTTTTGAAATATTATGGTACGTCGATTATGCACATGTTCAGTAAAAAATTATGATATATTATGATACAAAAGTATTTTGATACAGATCGGATTTATGCTCTCAACCTAACTATGTTTCAGTGGGCCCCGTCAATGGGGATTATACGTTGGTACTCAGTGGACCCTGCCAGTGGGGGTTGTGCGCTGGTATTTAGTGGACCCTGTCAGTGGGGGTTGTGCGCTGGTGTTTGTGGACCCTATCAGTGGGGGTTGTGCGCTGGTATTCAGTGGACCCCGTCAATGGGGGTTAAACGTTGGTCATAGTCGAGGCTGTTGAGTTATGAGTATTTTGAATCGAATCGGATTTATGATTATATTATATGTGAATATTTGAAAAGATTGGATTTGTATAAAATCAGTATGAAATATATTTTTATGTTTATTTGCAGCATTGTTCTTAAAAATTATATAATATATGAAATATCTAGTTGAGATATTTGTTACTTACTGGGCTGTTTAGCTCATTACCTTTCTTTCTATTTTTCAGATTCAGATAATTAATTACGAGCATAGAAAGAAATATTGGGACAGAGCTTTTAGAAGCGAGATTTAGCATTGTCAACTTCATTGAACTTAGATCTATTATTTTATTTTTAGTAAAATTTTATTGGATATAAGATATTTAATTTAATTACTTGAATTAAAATTGAATAATAATTATTTAAATTTATTCCACTGTGATGCATTGATATCGTGATGAGATGCCTTGCATGCTTATGGAGAGAGTTCTTTATAAGTATGTGGCGGTTGCCGTGACCTCCTGCTCGCGATCTCGGGTCGGGGGCGTGATAATTAATATGGTATCAGAGCATAAGTGGAGAAATTATGACACATAGAATTAGACATAGTATGAGTGTAGGTGGGTAGACACTAGAGACATTGAGATGATGACTAATATTAATTATGATATAACTTAGAAATTTAGATTTGACACAAGTACAGTGATAGATTTTAATCAGAGTATGCAGCGAAAGTATAATGGCTTGAATTATTTTCAAACTGATGAGAATAATAATTTGATTTGATAGAAATTATGATGAAAAATTTAATTTTAAAATTAAAGGATGATATGATTTGATGCAAAAGTAATCCTAAAAAATTTTTGAAGACTTAAGACTGAAAAATTTCGATGACAAAATTTCTTTTTAGGAGGAAAGAATGTAGTACTCCAATTCTCAACCACACAAATCTCAAAGCAATAAAAAAAAAGGAAATTTTGGAGCCAGCACGTGCTCTACACGTGCTAGGCTGCGGGCAGAGAGTTTGGAACTGAAAGAATTCATGAAGGTGTTCTTCTCCCAATCCAATCCAAATATCATATAGAAAATCTGATTGAAATCGAATTGAAACTCTCCCTATTTAAGGTCTATTTAAAGACCTCAATCTCAACAGTTTGTTTCTCACAAAAATCACCGATTAATCACTGATTTTCTTCCCTTCTTTCGTCTTATTTGCTGACGGATTAATCTTCTTGTGGCCGTCGAAAATTGAGTCAAACCAAATCCAAATTAGGTAAAATCTCTTCTATTTTATTCCATCAATCTTTTAGAGGTTTTTATCTTGGATTTTACTGAGTTTTCTACTGAAAAATCCCTTCAAAAATCTTTATTTTTCGAATCCCCTGTTTTTGTCTTTATTCTTGATTGCCGTCACCGTGGGCCGCTACCGGTCACCAAACCCGACCGCTCGACGTCACCGGAGACTACCCCACCGGTCGGAGGGGTGGTCGGCTAGGGGGAGGCCTCTTAGTTCGAGAACAAGAGGGAGGAAGACCTCCCTGTTCCGTGAAGAAAGAAAGGGAAAAGATGAGAGGGACGCGAGTTCCCTCTCCCGTGAAAGAAGAAAAAAAAAAGAGAAAGAAAAGAAAAAAAAGAAAAGAAAAGAAAAGAAAAGAAAATAAAAAACAAAATAAAAATGAGAGAGAGTTTCTCTCTCTTCCTAAAGTCTGAACCCTTACTTTTTCTCTCTAGAATTGGACTTTCTCTCTCTACTTTCTCTCTCTAGAATTTTCTCTCTGTTTGATGAATTTCTCTCTCCAAAGTTATCCTTCTAAGATTAGTGTAGTGAAAGGCTTCATTTTGATGATTTTGATCAAGTTTAGAGAAGAGTCCGATTCTAAGTGAGGTTTTGATTTAGAATTTATTTAGATTTAATTTTGAATTAAAATTAATGTAAGAATATAATTTTGGATAATAGGCACTGAAGAATCTTCTAGAAGTTAGTCAATCTATTCATCTAGTACTCTGTGAAAGGTAAGTAATGAACCATCTTCTCGAGATATTTCATAATTATTCTGAAAATAAATAATTATTCTCTGAAATTATGCATGATTTATGAAATTATGTTTTGAAAGAAAATTGCTTTTGAAATATTATGGTACGTCGATTATGCACATGTTCAGTGAAAAATTATGATATATTATGATACAAAAGTATTTTGATATAGATCGGATTTATGCTCTCAGCCTAACTATGTTTCAGTGGACCCCGCCAATGGAGATTATACATTGGTACTCAGTGGACCCTGCCAGTGGGGGTTGTGCGCTGATATTTAGTGGATCCTACCAGTGGAGGTTGTGCGCTGGTGTTTGTGGACCCTGCCAGTGGAGGTTATACGCTGGTATTCAGTGGAACCCGCCAATGGAGGTTAAACGTTGGTCATAGTCGAGGCTATTGAGTTACGAGTATTTTGAATCGAATCGAATTTATGATTATATTATATATGAATATTTGAAAAGATTGGATTTGTACAAAATCAGCATGAAATATATTTTTATGTTTAGAGGCGAGATTTAGCATTATCAACTTCATTGAACTTAGATCTATTATTTTATTTTTAGTAAAATTTTATTGGATGTAAGATATTTGATTTAATTACTTGAATTAAAATTGAATAATAATTATTTGAATTTATTCTGCTGTGATGTATTGATATCGTGATGAGATGTCTTGCATGCTTATGGAGAGAGTTTTTTATAAGTATGCGGCGGTTGCCGTGACCTCTTGCTCGCGATCTCGGATCAGAGGCGTGACACAGGTATTATTGTTTAGATACAAAAGAGGGAGCTTCTTTTTCTTTAGTTTAAAGTAGGGTATTCAAAGTCTAGATAGCAACTAGTGAGCATTAGAATCAATAAATTGAAATATCGTTTACGTGCATCCATCGTGGATGAACATTTATACATGGCAGAAATTGAGAATAGAATGAAATACCACCTTTTGCGCACCTAAAGTAATCAATGCATGATCCAATCTCTATATTTCTCATTCAAAACCCCCTTTTTTATTTTAATTGAAACTCATACATAAATCTTATATCTTACATATCCGAATTTGTTTTTTGACATCTCCCTACACTCGAGAGAATGTGAGTGTTTTAATCAAAAAAAATAAATAAATAAAGGAGATGAGTGTAATTTATTGGAATATTTGGTATGTTTGTCTATTTCTTGATAAAGATAACATCACATCACTAAAAAGCATAGTATATTTCCCACACCAGACGAAAAACCTTTGGTGAGTGGCAGCCTCATAATTCCACCAATACTACCATCCTTCTTTTATTTTTAGGGTCAGGATCCATTTCAACTTATTGTACAAAATTTGTAGTATTTAGGATGGATCTCTTTGTCTAAATAATATTTTAAAAAAATATAAAATTAATATATTTTTGAAAGAACCATTTCAAATGATATTTTCAAAAACATCATTTCAAATAGTATTTTTGAAAACGCCATTTGAAATAGCATTTTCAAAGGCACCATAACAAATGATATTTTCTTGATTACTCCCTCCTCATTTATGATTAATTTTTAAAAAAATTACTAAAATAATATCGAGCTCAAATTATTTACGAAAATACTGCTCAGAAGAAAGTCGTCCTTTAAAAAGTCGACTTTCTTTGCCAACTCACCAATCTAGCTACTAGCTGGGGACCAAGTGGAAGAGAGAAATGAGTCACCTTTTGATAAGGCGACTTTATAAGTTGCCCTTTGATAGGACGACTCTCCTCTTTTCTTCTATATCTTTCTTTCTCTATAAATAATATTTTTTTACTTTAAGTTAATATCATTAACTTTAAAATATAAATATAAATAAGCAAATATTCTCTATTTGGAATCAATAAAAATATCAAAAAAATTAAAATCCTTAAGAATATTAAGAAGTCAAAACTTGGGTTTTAGTTCAAATTTTTTCCAAACTCGAAACTTTTAAAGTTTTTCTACTTCAAAATGAATAGGTTAAAGGATCTCAAAATTTATTAAAAATTATTTTGTGACTCACTAATATCAAAAGATCAATTACCGTGAATTTTGATTTCAAAAAAAAATATATTTTATATATGGAATATAGCTCTCCATATAAGTGCTAGTTTTTTTATTTAGAAAATTTTTAGGATCCGTAACAGCAGATAGTTACAATTGGCTTCAACAAATTTTGGCAAGATAAGTTTAATTCAAAGTAGTTTATTGTTGGGTATAAAATACCCACAGCCGAAACCCTCAATGGAATCGACAGCAAGTGCAGCTCCGCCCGGGCTCCTACGGGAGCCGGGCTCCACCGCCGACAGCAAGTGCAGCTCCGCCCGGGCTCCTACGGGAGCCGAGCTCCGCCCTCGACATCAAGTGCAGCACGGCTCCGCCCGGACTCCTACGGGAGCCGGGCTCCGCCTCCGACATGAACTGCGGGTAAGCTCCGACCGAACTCCTACGGGAGCCGGACTTCACCTCTGACTTTGGATGCAGCATAGCTCCGCCCGGACTCCTACGGGAGCCGGGCTCCGCCTCCAGCACCGACATCAGCACAGCTCCGCCCGGACTCCTACGGGAGCCGGGCTCCGCTCACGACCCCTACCGCCAGGAGGACCTCATCCGGAGCCCAACAGAAACCGGGCTCCGGCCGTTGCCGAGCTTCAATCGACAGATCCACGCCCCCTGACAGGCCCTCAAAACGGCCACGACCTTGCTCCACTTCCTGTGGCAGATTCCGCGCAGTACCATCATTCCCTGACAGGCCGCAGTAACCCTAGCCGCCCTGCTCCACTTCCTGCGGCGGACTCCGCACAGCTCCACTATCCTCTGGCAGGCCACAGTGGCGGCCACGAACCTGCTCCACCTCCTGCGACGGATACCATGCGATTCTCCTATCCGCTGACAACGGACGCTGCTCCACCCCTCATAACAGATTCCACGTGGCGGGCCGAGGTGATGGCCACGTGTCCACTCCACTATCTTCCGCAATCAATTCCCCTGACCACGGGCGGCCCACTACCAGGCGGTTACAAACGTCGCCATCAATCCGTTGCCTCCCCCGCCTATAAAAGGAGGATCCAGATACCTTATTCTTTAAGCTCATTCTTCCTTATCTCAAAACTCTGCTAAATTTTTCGTTCGAGCACTCCATTCTTGTTGAGGCAGAGAACTGACTTGAGCGTCGGAGGGTCTTGCCGGAGCAACCCCACCTCCGGTTTAGACTTCCCTTGCAGGTCCCGGCGGCGACCGCGGCTTCCCCGACTCCAACTTCTCCGGCGCAAGCGGATTTTTGCACCAACAGGATTGGCGCTAGAGGAAGGGGCTGTGTCTTCGCAGCACCCTTGTTCTTGAAGGAGTGTTCAACGGAGCTGCCTCCGACCATCTCTCCGTCATCCACTCCTAATCCTCCCCCGCGAGATCGACACCCGATGCCTCCGCGCAGGGCATCCACCCGGCGGTCCCACGGCCTCCGCGGCCAGATCTCAGGCTCCGGCCTCCCCTCCCGTTTCTCAGCCAGCTCCTCCTCCCCCTCCGGCGACGGCGGTCGGTGCGGAGCAGTTTGACTTGCTGGCGCAGCAGGTCAAAGGCCTCGTCGAGGCCGTACAGGCAATGCAGCAGCAGCCACCGCAGGCGTCGGCGCATCCGGAGGGGGCATCTCCGGAATGCCAGAACCCGGCGGTGGGGCGGGCCACCTGGGCCAGCCACCCCGTCCTTCCCGGGAAGGCGAATCCGAGGGTAGAGAGCCCTCAATCGGACCACGACTCCACCCCTGAAAGATTCCTGCCCCCGTTCTGCCAAAGGACCCTCGAGACTCGAAGTCGAGAGGATTTTCTGGACCGGAGGCTCCAGGAGATGAACCGACGGATCGAAGAACTCCGCCACGCGCCTCCCGCTTATGGTGAGGATATCTGCACTGACCCTCCCTTCTCCCAAATGATTATGCAGGAACCGATCCCGCCAAATTTCAAGCTCCCCCAGTTTGAAAGCTACGACGGGACGTCGGACCCGGTGGATCATCTGGAGGCCTTCCGAACGATGATGCTGCTTCACGGAGCTTCCGACGCCATCTTGTGCCGGGCTTTCCCGTCTACCTTGAAGGGAGCAGCAAGGAACTGGTACTCGGCTCTGAAGCCGGGTACCATATTCTCCTTCGATCAAATGAGCCACCAATTCGTGGCCCATTTTGTCAGCAGCCGGCGCCCCCGGAAAGGTTCGGAGTCCCTCATCAACATCAAACAGAGGGAAGGAGAGTCCATCCGGGCCTACGTCAACCGCTTCAACATCGCGGCGTTGGAGGTCCGGAACCTGGACCAGTCAGTTGCCATGGCCGCCCTGAAGGGTGGCCTTCAGAAGAATGACCTCTTGTACTCCCTGGAGAAGAAGTACCCCAGGGATTTTGCTGATCTACTGGCTCGGGCTGAAGGATACGCCCGAGCGGAGAGGCCTTCAAAATGAAGGACGAAAAACTGCGAGGGAGCGTCAGGCGGGAGATTCTAGTAAGCCCGCAGTCGAGAAAAGGCCAAAGGAAGCCCGGCCTCGCTCCCGATCTCCTCCTGGACATAAGCGCGCCCATACTCCCCCCAGGGTGCGCAGGCAGAGAAGCCCGGACAAACAGGTTTCGGTGGGGTTCCCCGCCAGAGAAGTTCCGCAACTGCGTCCCCCTCAACGCCTTGAAGGCCAGGTACTGATGGAGGTCAGGGAGCTGCTCCCTAGGCCGGAGAGGATGCACACGCACCCCGGGAAGCGCAACCCCAACAAGTTCTGCCTCTACCACCGCGACCACGGCCACGACACCGGAAGAATGCATCCAGCTCCAGGACGAGATCGAGGAGCTCATCCGGCGAGGTCGACTCGACAGATTCATCCGCCGCAGGCTGAGGGTAGAGGAGACCGGCCAAGAGCCCTCCCGCCGCCTGAACTGCAGAAAAGGGAGGAGCAGCCCGGGGACCGGCTCCTATCGGGACCATCAACTCCATCGTCGGAGGGCCTCAAGAAGGAGCGGGAATACTGTAAATGTATCGCTTACTATTTCGCTTTGAATCTACCTTTCTTTTTAGCTAACATGCTCCTCCCACCTAGCGTGGATGTATTATGACCGGATATGATTCCTCCAAAAGCACGGCCATGTCAGGAACAGGAGGAGAACCTCGTCCTGACATGAGCAAGGTCAAAGGCCCGGTTCTTTTAGACCGAATGGGGGGAGAGGCCTCACAACGCCCTAATGTGCCCCACAGCCTTGTTAGGGACAGGAGGAAAATCTCACCCTAACATGAGCAAAGTCAAAGGCCCGGTTCTTTTAGACCGGATGGGGGAGAGGCCTACAACGCCCTAATGTACCCCACAGCCCTGTTAGGGACAGGAGGAAAATCTCGCCCTAACTTGAGCAAAGTCAAAGGCCCGGTTCTTTTAGACCGGATGGGGGGAGAGGCCTTGCAACGCCCTAATGTGCCCCCACAGCCATGTCAGGAACAGGAGGAGAACCTCATCCTGACATGAGCAAAGTTGAAGGCCCGGTTCTTTTAGACCGGAGGGGGGAGAGGCCTTACAGCGCCCTAACGCGCCCCCACAGGCCAGGCTGATAACGAGAACCTCGCACCGGCTCAAGCAAAATGGAAGACCCGGACTCCTACGGGAGTCGGGTTCCGCCGTCAAGGAAAGCTTCACCCGGACTCCTACGGGAGCCGGGTTCCGCCGCCCAGGAAAGCTTCACCCGGACTCCTACGGGAGCCGCGTTCCGCCGCCAAGGAAAGCTTCACCCGGACTCCTATGGGAACCGGGTTCCGCCGCCAAGGAAAGCTTCACCCGGACTCCTACGGGAGCCGGGTTCTGCCGCCAAGGTAAGCTTCACCCGGACTCCTACGGGAGCCGGGTTCCGCCGCCAAGGAAAGCTTCACCCGGACTCCTACGGGAGCCGGGTTCCACCGCCAAGGAAAGCTTCACCCGGACTCCTACGGGAGCCGGGTTCCGCCGCAAAGGTAAGCTTCACCCGGACTCCTACGGGAGCCGGGTTCCGCCGCCCAGGAAAGCTTCACCCGGACTCCTACGGGAGTCGGGTTCCGCCGCCAAGGAAAGCTTCACCCGGACTCCTACGGGAGCCGGGTTCCGCCGCAAGGTAAGCTTCACCCGGACTCCTACGGGAGCCGGGTTTCCGCCGCCCAAGAAAGCTTCACCCGGACTCCTACGGGAGCCGGGTTCCGCCGCCAAGGAAAGCTTCGTCCGGACTCCTACGGGAGCCAGGTTCCGCCGCCAGGGAAGCTTCGCCCGGACTCCTACGGGAGCCGGGTTCCGCCGCCTGGAAAGCTTCGCCCGGACTCCTACGGGAGCCGGGTTCCGCCGCCAGGGAAGCTTCGCCCGGACTCCTACGGGAGACGGGTTCCGCCGCCAGGGAAGCTTCACCCGGGCTCCTACGGGAGCCGGGCTCCGCCGCCAAGAAAGACTTCGCCCGGGCTCCTAAGAAAGCCGGCTCCATCTGCTACTTCGCCAGCAAGGGTTAAAAATGGTGGCGAGGCTTGGCCACATGACGAGATCAGATGGAAGGCAAGAGCCCCTTCCCACGACGACCTCTAAGCCAAACAGGCCAAACGACGAGAAAGGGTCAACGAACGACAATATCGGTGCTACGCGCGGACAAGGTAACACAAAGTGCTTTTTCCTCATTTTCGATATATGTACTACAGGGTCAGGACGGCCAGAGAAAGAGGGACAAAACGACAAGAAAAGAAAGGGGCAGTTACAAAAAGGGGGTGACTACCAAAGAACTCTAAGGAGGTCCTGCTCCCTCTAACCTAGGGTGATCACCTCCATCCCCCAACCAGGACTGCCTCAGGCTCTCCACCGTTTCCTCTAGTTCTTCCTTCTTTTGCAGCATATCTTGGAGCGCCTGACGAAGTCGCTGGCACTCAGCCTCCGCTTCCCGATGCCACTTCCGCAAAACTTCGGACTCCGCCTCTGCATCCGCGACGGCCTTCCGCTCAAGCTCCAGTTGGATTTTTACTTGTTGCAGCTCGGCTGTCTTCTCCCCAAGGGAGACAGAAATCCCCTCGACGGTGCCTCTTAGGGCGTGGAGCTCTTCGGTATCTTGGGCGTTAGTAAGCTGCGCCCTAGTAACCAGCTGCCTCTGGAGACGAACGACCTCGTCCGCCGCTTGACGGAAATCTCCCTTTATACTCTTCTACCTGCCGGCGCCAGCTGGCCCGCTGCACATCATGGCTCATCTCAGCATCTTGAAGCTGCTTCTGGAGGTCGGAGACCTTCTGCGACCATTTCTGCTCATCCCGCGCTGTGAGCCGGGATGAGTTCCCTTCCAGCTGGCCGATCCTCCTCTTCGCAGCTGACAGCTCCATCTTAACGGCGCTGATCCTGGCTTTTTGAGCCCAAGTTCGGTCGCTGGCGCTCTTCTTACATTCCTCGAGCTCCTTTGCGAAGTTCGCCTTCCTCCGGCTGTAGTCCATGATTGCCTTCACTTGGAGACTCTTGAAGTGGGCCGGCCTCAGCGGCGGCCTCGGAATAGGCATTTCTTCGCCTGACGGAGCTCGCCCTCTGACTTCTTCAACTTCTTCGTCAGGTGGAGGACCTCCTTTTTCAGCCGTTGGATAGTTGACTTCAGCGGGACCCCCAGGGGCAAGGGGACTGCTTCGGCAGGCACTGCCATCGGAAGATGCAAACGTCAAAGACCAACTCATTACAAGAAGAAAGGCAGAAAGAAGGAGCAGGGGGAAGGAAAGGCCATCCACAATAAGAATTCGACTTTATTGATTAATTTTGAAGACAAGCGGAAAGGAAATATGGCGACAAAAGAAAGATACAAGATCGGAGGTCTCAGACCTCGGGGCAGGGGGTGGAGAGCTCGGCGCGGGGGTGCGACTGCGGTAGCGGCGGACGAAGGGGCGGCCTCGTCGTCAGACTCCTCCAAAAAGCCGAGATCAAGGTCGGGGTATCTGCTGGCCACCCTCTCTCGGCAGAGCTCGAACCCCTTGGTGAACGCCTCCAGGCCGAACTGGACGTTCAGCTCCCTCATCTCCGCGGAGGCCTTGAACTCCTCCACCGCAAGGGTCCTGGCCTCCGAGACCAGAACCGGAGTTTGCTCGGCCAGATGGGCGACCTCGGCCTCCGCCTTCCTTGCCGACTCCTCCAAGCTTCGCTCTCCTCCTCCCGGCTCGTCTTTCCTCTTCCCTCTTGTCTCTCTCTCTCCAGGGCCTCCCGGAGGGCGGCCACCTCGGCCGTCTTCGCTTGAAGACGAGCAACCTCGTCTTGGCAGCGCTCCTCCGCCCGAAGAAGGTCCCTTCTCATGCGGCCCGACGCCTCGACATAGGCGAAGAGCTGGTGCCCGATCTGCAAGGACAGATAGAGAATTACAACAAAGACCGAGCAACTGTGCAAATAAAAATCCGCTTACCTCAAGAAAGGACCCCAAAGTGTCCCAGGCCCGCTGCTCGGGATCACGCGGTCGATCCTCTCCACGACATCGGACAGAATGCACCATCGAGCAGCCGCCGGATCAGAGCCTTGTCGTTGAAGGGGTTCTCCGATCCCCCCTCGGAGCAGACGGACTCGTCTGCGGCTCGGTGGCTGCTCCCCTGCGGGCCACCGATTTCCTCCTCCTCCCCGCGGCGGGCGCCTCCGTGGGCGGACCTCCGGAATGGGGACCCCAGTCGGCGGGCTCCTTGGGAGCCCGGGGGCCGCTGGCTCGGCATCCGAAGGAATGTCGATGCCGGGGTCGCCTGGACGGGCGCGGCCAAGCTCGTCTCCTCCACCCTGGCCCTCTTCGCCGACCAGAGGTCGTCGCGCCCTTCCTCTTCTGGCTCTCATAGCCTTGGCGAGCATCCGTGGCTTCGGCGTCCATTGCAAAAAAAAAAAAAAAAAAAAAAAAGAAAAGAGAAAAGAAGAAAAGAAAAGGAAAATAAATAGGAAAAAGAAAAGAAGCTGCTCCCTCAGAGACCCCAAGGGGTAACTCAGAAGCTTCTGGGCAGCCTGGAGGTCGTCCTCTCCTAGGCTGGGAGCCCAGCGGACGGAATCCCTCAGAGACCCCAAGGGGGCAGACCTAGTTCCAGGGTCGGACAGTAGACAAAGAAAAATTTCTCCTTCCAGTTGTGAATCGAAGAAGGGGCGCCCTTCAGCAACCCCTTCTTACCGAACTGGGGGGAGAAGTACCACCAGTCCTTCGCTGAAGGATGGCGTTTGAAGGTGTAGAAATGTCTGAACAGGAGAGGGATGGCTGGACCTCGGCTATATGACAGAGAGAGAGAAACCCTATCAAAAACCTAAAGGAATTTGGGGCGACGGAAGCGAGAGAAATGTCTAAGAAGCGAAAGAAGGTGGCAACAAAGACTGGAAGCGGAAGCCGGAGTCCGGCGCGAAATGCCTCCTGGTACAAACAAAAGCGACCAGAAGGGGGAGCGCTGACCCGATCAGAGGGGCCAGGAAGCTCCAGGTCGTACTCCGAAGGAACCCCATACCGAGCCCTTATCAGAAGGAGTTTGTCCGGAGTCGACGAACATGGAATGGCGCCCGGTGCGAAAATCGGGCGAGGCCCTGCCCCGAACGCGGGTTCGCCCGCAGAGACAGGGGCCTGGGGGTTCGAAGCAGAAGAACTCCCAGAACTTACGGGGGCAGAAGAGTCGGAAGATATTTTTTTGGGGGAGAACCTAAAGGGCCCTGGAAAGGCAAACCGAGAAGGGAGCAAGATGCCGAAGGTCAACTCGAAAGAAGACACAAAAGAATGAAAAGAGGAGAAGCCCTAGGCGTAAGAAGAAGAAGGTTGGCACTAACCTATCTTGCTCT
>NC_026003.2:6035567-6053067 GCF_000442705.2 Elaeis guineensis | reverse complement strand
TTTCTTATTGATGAAATTGATTATGAAGTTGTAGAATATTCATCATACTGGAATCTTTAATCATCATCCTTAGATCTAAATAATGGATCTTATTATGTCTCTTGGAGACTACATGATTTGTATGAAATTTTAATTTAAAGATTTTGTATCTAAGTTGATCAAGAGATTTTCTGATATTATTGTTGAGGTTGTTAATGAAAAATTGATATCTTTAGATTAAGATAAAAGATCTGATTTATATTTATTTCAGATTAAGGGATCCATGTGAATTTATAATTTAGAAATTTTTGGATTTAAGAATTGATATGGAGTTCCTTTGCTTTTGTTAACGAGGTCCCTAATTGAAACTACCATTAAATGGAGATTTGATTTTTGAAGCTTGTATGATTGTTATGAAAGGATGTTTGATAGATATTGAAGATCCTGATGATAAAAATTTAAAAAAAAAATAATGATTTGAAATTCTTATATATTCTGATTATGTCCAAATTTGGTGGAGCATCGAAAGATTTTTTTTTCTCCATTAATTTGACTTATAAAGATTTTTGATTTGAAAATTATCGAATTGAATTGATATGAGAATTAAGATTTGATTCATATTGATTATAGTAAATCTATATGATGGTTTTAAATATGATATTGGACTCAAGGGTTAATCAAGATTTTTGTACACCAGTAAAAGTATGAATGAGAATCCAAAGTTAATCTTTGACTTCAATTGAAATTTAAAATTTTAGATCTTTTCTATTGATAAGGTAAAGAAATAATTTGATCAAACTTTTTTTTGGTAAACCTAAGAAATTTTGATTGTTAGATTAGAGTGCGCAGCGGAAGCATGGTAATCTGGATTACTTTGAGTAAGTCAGGAATGTTGATTCTCTGAGTCAAAAAATTATAATAAATGATATAGTTTGATATAAAAAAAATTCATGGATATTAGAAAGAATAATATTTTAAAATTTTAAATTATTTTAGATATCCTAATGTGATTTTTAAAAGTAGAGCTTCCACCTACTATGCTACAAAAATAATTAGCATCCTAATTCTAGGATGAGTGGACCTTTGATTTTTGATTTTAGATTTAGAATATTTAGAGATAAATTTTTTTTCTATCCTAGAATTAAATTTTATAATTCTCTATTTATTAGAAAGAATTTGAGATTGTTTATCGAATGATGATTTCGATCTTAGATTATTATACTCAAATATTTATCTCCCGGGTATAATAAAATTAGAAGTTAGAACTCTTTTGATCATTATTATTTCTCAGACTGAATGGAAAAGATTGAGGTTATCTATTGATATTGACAATTGTTCTATAAAAGATAGATTAGAGTTATTCATAATTTGATAATGAATCGATTAATTAAGAGTTGTTAATATTTAGATAGAAAAAATTGATATACTTACTTAGAATAGAGACATTGATTTTGATTATAAGAAAAATATAGTTTTGATTTAGATCAATTTTTGAGTTATTGATTTTTATTATAGAATGACTTAATGATAAAATTTGCTTCAAGAATTAGAATATTTAAGAGTTTGAGGGTTTGAGTAAGAAAATTTCGATGACTAGAAATAGTGATATTGATTCAATCAACAATGGTGATATTGATCTTTATGAAATGACTTAATGATGAAGTTGCATCAAGAAATAAAATATCAAAAGTTCGAGAATGAGATTGAAATGATAAATCTTCAACCTTTGAAAGTACGAATAAGAAAAAATATTTTTAAATTATGATTGATTGAGATGTCATCATATGATTTATAGAAGTATATTTTCCTATCTTATGATGGGTTAAAATTAAGAGTGGTTAATATTTTGAAATAAATAAATAAATGAATGAATGATGATGAATGAAGTTCTTATGCAAGAATAGAGACATTGACCTTTTTCTATTCACAAGAGATAGATTTGATTTTAATTTGAGTCATGAGATATTGAATATTAATTTTTACAGGAAATAAGATCATAATTTTGAAATCTTGAAATACTAAAAATCTTTGAGATGGTGATCTTGATAAATAAGAAAATGGATGGTTCCGTTCAGATCAATATTTGATGTATTTACTTTTTCCTTATGAAATGATTTAAGAATGAATTTATATCAAGAATTAGAATATTGAAATATTTGTGGATGAGATTCAAGTAAGAAACTATGAAGACTCAGGTAAGAAAAATTTCGAGAACGAAATTTCTTTTAGAGGGGAAGAATGTGAGGCCCGGCCCAAGCAATGAATCCAAAGCCCAAAACAAAAAAAAAAAGGAAGGAAAACAGAGGAGAAGAACTCCCGAAGGGAGTCTTCTTCCTCCGTTCACCGGCTCCTAATCGGAGTCGGAAACAAGTTCTCTCTGGCCCTATTTAAGGAGGAGATCCCTCCTCTCTCCTTTCCACCGAAAATCCTAAGCTCAAACGGCGGCAATCGTCGGAAAAAATCTCGCGAAAGATCGTCCCTGTGCCGTCCAATTTCTCGCCGGAAAAGCTTCGCCGGCGATGGAGGTAAGCCTCCTCCCCTTCCTCTCTTCTCCCCCTTCCTTCCCGTGCCGATATGCATGCTCGCCGGTGACTGGAGTCGCCGGATTTTGTTGCGGAAGTAACCTTCATTTTTGCCGTTTCTCTTTGATTCCGACGCTGGTGGTCACCGCCGACCACCGGGTTTGGCCTCCTCTTGCCGCCAGATTGCCTCTCCTCCTACCGACGGCCGTCTCATGCCGACCATGCTGCCGGTCGGAACACCAATGATGGGACCTCACGGTCCCCTGTTTCAGCCCAAAACAAGCCCACGGGAAGAAGAAAAGAAAAAGAAGAAGAAGAAGAAGGAAAAGAAAAAGAAAAAGAAAAGAAGAAGAAGGAAAAGAAAAGAAAAAGAAAAGAAAACAAAGAAAAAGAAAAGAAAAAAGAAAAAGAAAAAAAAAAGAAAGAAAAAAAATAAAATGATACTAATATAATAATAATAAATAGGATTTTCTCCTCTCTTCCGTGAAGAAAAAGAAAAAAAAAGAGAGAGAAAAGAAAAGAAAAAAAAAATTATTAAATTAATTAATAAATAATGATATAAATAATAAAATATGAGAAAGAGAGTTTCTCTCTCTTCCCTCTCTCTTCAGCCTGAACTAGTATTTTCTCTCTCTACTTTCTCTCTCTAGAATCCTCTCTCTAGATTATTTCTCTCTCTTAAGATTTCTAAAATTTTGAGAAGAATGATGATGAATTTAAATGATCCTCGTGATGGATTTTTGATCTGTGATCGTCGGACGGTACACCGACATTCACTTTGATCAGGTCAGGTATTTTTAGATTTTATTTCTCATAATTTTATTGAATTGTTCACATGATAATTTCAGCATGATTTGATTCGATCGATCAGAATTTGTTGAATCATATTGTCTGAAGAATCCAAGATGAATTTTCTCTCTCTAAAATTTTCTCTCTCTAGAATTTTCTCTCTCTAAAATATTCTCTCTCCTGATTAATTCTCTCTCTAAAAAGGTTAGTGAATGAAAAAATTTCTTTTAATAATCATGATCTGATTCTAATGAAGAACCCTGATCCATGATTGTCTGACAGCGTACTGGCACCCACCTTGATCAGACCATGAATCTTTAGATTTGATCATCCATGATCCCGATCTAGTCATGACTTGATTTGATCATGTTGATTTCACCACTCGAGATATTGGACCAATCGTAATGTTGGATTGTGTCACCTGATTAATTCGAATTGTACCTCATGAATTCTCTCTCCTCTGATTTTCTCTCTCCACTTGATTTTATGAAATCGATGAAGAAACCTCGGTCCTATCACTTCGAATCCGATTTGATCTGACAGTCAAACTTTGGATCATTTAGGTCCTAATTAGATTTTGATTAGATGAAATTAGATGATCGGACTCAATCTAAACCGTTGAAATATGGTATTCATATTTTTTCTAATTATTAAAATTGATTCTGTATAGGATTGTGGATGTTTGATCATGGGATATCGTGATATGATCTACGAATAAAATTTTTGGAAGAAAATTTATAGAATTATGTGGATTTATTGGAATACGTTTGAGGTAAGTAATGTTTCATTTTTTCTAGATTTATCGATAAATTATAATGTATTCTTCTGACATGATTTGTGAAACGATACATGAATTGGATGAATGGTATTTTATTATGAAAATATCTTATTTGAAATGTTATGATGAAGCATGATTGAACATATTGATTTCATGATGCATTATATTGATTGATTTCGATTCTACATGATTATATGTTTTATTATCGAAATTAGAATATGAAACATGATTTATGAAGAATTATGATATAAGAAACAATAAGAATTGACAATCTGACTATGTAAAGGACCCTGTCAATGGGGGCATATACGTTGGCAATTGATTGTCCTGAGGGTTTATGTCGCCAACGAGACCAGCGACATGTCGCCAGAGAGACCAGCGACAAACTGCCAGAGAGACCAGCGGTTCCAAAGGACATGGCTGCCAGATGATTCGCAGCCTACCGCAAGCAGATACACGGTATTATGAACCTGCCACAGGAAAAATGTGGTCATAGCTCATGGTTGATGAAAAGAAATTGAAGAACAAAAGAAATTAAAATTTGGAAAGAAACTTGAATTTTCGAAAAAGAAATAAATTTGGCATGAATTATGTTGCATAATTGAAATTGATTTCGAATTGATGAACTCTATATACTTATTTTTTATAAATGATGATTTACTTAAATGCCTGATGAAATCTGTTGAAAAGTGATCATTGCTTACTGGGCTGTCTAGCTCATTACCTCCTATTTTACTGTTTTTACAGATGTTGAAGAATTAAGATGATACAAAATATGAATGGAAGAGTGATCAAAAGCAGAATCTTCATACTTTTATTTTAGGTTGAAAGGCTTATTGAATTTGATGCAAAGCCTTTGAATCGTTGTTGAATTTATTGAGATATTAAAGAAAAAATTTAGGTCGTTATATTTTAGATTTAAATTATTGACTAATTATTCCGTTGTTGTTTTAGGATAGTATGATAAGATGCCTTGCATGCTTATGGGAAGAGTTTTCTATGAGTATGCGGCGGTTGCCATGACCCTCGATTCAAAATCTCGGGTCGGGAGCGTGACAATATATGTATGTATGTATGTAATATGTATATATATATATATATATATATATATATATATATATATATATATATATGTATGTATGTATATATATATATATACATATATATATATACATACATACATATATATATATATATATCATTGCGGCCAATCGCCTCGTCGTCCGATCGCCGGGGAACGTGCTCCTACAAAAATGAGAAGTCCACACTGACCGGAGGCGGCTCCGGCGGGGACCCTCCGACGGTCAAGTCAGAGAGGTGACTGGGCAACAGTGAAATGAAGACAGAGAGCTCGATCGAGGGAGAGAGGGAGAGAGGGAGAGAGGAGCGAGCCTGTGGTTTTTGAGTCGAGAAGTGGGGGGAGCGGATCCCTTGCACTGTTGCCTTCCCGATTTATATAGTGGAGCACGGTATGGCACCGTCATTAATGGCGCAGACAAGTGAGGAATTGTCAACTCACTGCAGACTGTCAGAGTCGCCGTGAAAGTGTCATGTCACCGTGGGGCTGTCCAATCACCAGGGTTGACAATGCCCTCGGCGGGACAATGCCCCTAGATGGCCATGCCGCATGTTGCTGTCAGAACTGATAAGGTCTGGCGGCTGTACGGCGATCAGAGGAGTCGACCGACCCTAGGTCGGTGGCCAGCTGAGTGGCGTCGGGCCCCTCCGTTGGTCGGCGAGCCTTACGTGAGTCGGCCATCAGACCTCCGGGTTTAGTCGGTCGGGAAAGGTGCGTCCGACATATCCTCAGTCGGTCGTGAGCCGATAATTGACCGGTGATGGCGTCAGTCGGTCGGTCCGACTGTCAGTCGGTCGGTCGGTCCCTCCGGCCGTAAGTTGGTCGGTCGGTCCCTCCGGCCATTGGTCGGTCGGTCAGTCTCTTTGACCGTAAGTTGGTCGGTCGGTCTCTCCGGCCGTAAGTTGGTCGGTCGGTCCCTCCGGCCATTGATCGGTCGGTCCCTCCGGTCATTGGTCGGTCGGTCGGTGGATATTCCCCAATATATATATATATATATATATATATATATATATATATATATATATATATATATATAAAGACCGACAATTTTATAGTTTAGGAGAAGAGAAAAGGTATTTGATGGAGAATAGTGTGAACTAGAGGGTTTTCCTCCGATGCTTTCTGTCCATAGTGGGAACGACGGGATGAGAGAAAGAGAAGGGGGCGCATCCTAAATACTACAAATTTTGTACGATAAGTTGAAAGGGATCCCGACCCTAAAAATAAAAGAAGGATGGTACTATTGGTGGAATTATGAGGCTGCCACTCACTAAAGGTTTTTCGTCTGGTGTGGGAAATATACTATGCTTTTTAGTGATGATGATGTTATCTTTATCAAGAAATAGGTGAACATATACAATATTTCAATAAATTACACTCACCTCCTTTTTTTTTTTTTTTTTTGATTATAACACTCACATTCTCTCAAGTACAGGGAGATGTCAAAAAACAAATTCGGATATGTAAAATATAAGATTTATGTATTAGTTTCAATTAAAATAAAAAAAAGGGTTTTGAATGAAAAATATAGGGATTGGATCATGCATCGGTTACTTTTAGGTGCACAAAAAGTGGTATTTCATTCCATTCTCAATTTCCGCCGTGTATAAATATTCATCCACGATGCATGTAAATGATATTTCAATCCATTGATTCTAATGCTCACTAGTTGCTATCTAGACTTTGAATACCGCACTTTAACTAAAGAAAAAGAAGCGCCCTCTTTTGTATCTAAATAATAATACCTGCTTGCGCACCCATTAGCTGAGGTGTAGGGTCCGTGACGATGAAGTACTATCAGGGTTTGTTGCTTAGGCTTGTTGTCTTGGTAAATAAAATTTGGCAACTGAATTATCAGACGTATTGTTATCACTGGTCCAATACTCAAGAGTTTGGTGGTTTGGCTTAGTTTAGAGAGGAACGGAAGGAAAAGAAGATGAAGGAATGGATATTCTAAACTAATTCGATGATTTGAAAATATATAAAAGCAGTGGAAGAAGCCACTTAAAATAGGATCGGATGTAATCGCCTAAAATCAGAAAACAACCCAGATGTAGGCGCCTACATGTGGGATGCTTGCAACATGCAAGCGTAAGTGCACATTAGGATGTAGGCGCCTACATGCCTACATCCTCATGTAGGTGCATACATAAGGGATGTAGGCCTACATCTACATCCTCATGTAGGTGTTTCTGTCCCCTTTCTTTCTTTCTGTATAGTTAGTATCCTCATTTATTTTACTCTTCATTAACTTTAAAATATAAATATAAATAAGAAAATATCTTAAATTTGAAATCAATAAAAATATTAAAAAAATTAAAATTCTTAAGAATAAGAAGTCAAAATTTTGGTTTTAGTTCAAATTTTTTCCAAACCCAAAACTTTTAAAACTTTTCTTCTTCAGAATGAATAAGTTAAAGGATCTTAAAATTTATTAAAAAATATTTTATGACTCACTAACATCCAAGGATCAATTACTGTCAATTTTGATTTTAAAAAAATATATATTTTATATAGCCCTCCATATAGACACTAGCTTCCTGACTTAGAAAATTTTCAGGATCCATAACGGTAGATAGTTACAAATTGTATCTAATTGCTTCAACAAATTTTGGCAAGATAAGTTTAATTCAAACTACTTTGAATCAGAGGTTGAATTATAAATGTTGGTGCAAAAATCCGCTTGCGCCGGAGAAGCTGGAGTCGGGGAAGCCGCGGTCGCCGCCGGGACCTGCAAGGGAAGTCTAAACCGGAGGTGGGGTTGCTCCGGCAAGACCCTCCGACGCTCAAGTCAGTTCTCTGCCTCAACAAGAATGGAGTGCTCGAACGGAAAATTTAGCAGAGTTTTGAGATAAGGAAGAATGAGCTTAAAGAATAACGTATCTGGATCCCCCTTTTATAGGCGGGGGAGGCAACGGATTGATGGCGACGTTTGTAACCGCCTGGTAGTGGGCCGCCCGTGGTTAGGAGAATTGATTGCGGAAGATAGTGGAGTGGACACGTGGCCATCACCTCGGCCCGCCACGTGGAATCTGTTATGAGGGGTGGAGCAGCGTCCGTTGTCAGTGGATAGGAGAATCACATGGTATCCGTCGCAGGAGGTGGAGCAGGTTCGTGGCCGCCACTGTGGCCTGCCAGAGGATAGTGGAGCTGTGCGGAGTCCGCCGCAAGAAGTGGAGCAGGGCGGCTAGGGTTACTGCGGCCTGTCAGGGAATGATGGTACTGTGCGAAATCTGCCACAGGAAGTGGAGCAGGGTCGTGGCCGTTTTGAGGGCCTGTCAGGGGGCGTGGATCTGTCGATTGAAGCTCGGCAACGGTCGGAGCCTGGTTTCTGTTGGGCTCCGGGTGAGGTCCTCCTGGCGGTAGGGGTCGTGAGCGGAGTCCGGCTCCCGTAGGAGTCCGGGCGGAGCTGTGCTGATGTCGGTGCTGGAGGCGGAGCCCGGCTCCCGTAGGAGTCCGGGCGGAGCTGTGCTGCAACCAAAGTCAGAGGTGAAGTCCGGCTCCCGTAGGAGTCCGGTCGGAGCTTACCCGCAGTTCATGTCGGAGGCGGAGCCCGGCTCCCGTAGGAGTCCGGGCGGAGCCGTGTTGCACTTGATGTCGAGGGCGGAGCCCGGCTCCCGTAGGAGCCCGGGCGGAGCTGCACTTGCTGTCGGCGGTGGAGCCCGGCTCCCGTAGGAGCCCGGGCGGAGCTGCACTTGCTGTCGATTCCGTTGAGGGTTTCGGCTGTGGGTATTTTATACCCAACACCAGTCCCCCCACATCCGAGTTTGAATTTCAAACGAAGGAAGTACACAGAGGTACAGCCGGAACCGTCCCTTCGAATCCCGCGCCCTGTCGTTCCCAGATATTTTGGCATTAAATGAGCGCGTGCCGGAGTCTTTTCGAATTGGGGCGGTACGAGGGGACGTTTCGAAGACCCTGCAGGTACGCTGGCCTAGGTACGGTGCAATTATGACCCTGCCAACCGCCAGCCGCCTTTAGCCGTCTGCCACGGGGAGTGGGACACGCGTCGGATGCGGACTGGCCTGGGGGGATTCGAGATCATTATGGCGCCGTATCCCAGGGTCTATTTAAACCCGTCCTCCCCCCTTCAGGCGTCCCACTCTATTTCTGATTTCTTGCTGGCGTCTGTCCTCTCCCCGAGAGTCTGCTCTAGTGAACGCCCTCTCGAGCCATAGGCGCCTTCCGCTTCTCGCTCCCCAGGCCCCCAGAGCAAGATAGGTTAGTGCCAACCTTCTTCTTCTTACCGCCTAGGGGCTTCTCCTCTTTTCATTTCTTTTGTGTCTTCTTTCGAGTTGACCTTCGGCATCTTGCTCCCTTCTCGGTTTGCCTTTCCAGGGCCCTTTAGGTTCTCCCCCCAAAAAAAATATCTTCCGACTCTTCTGCCCCCGTAAGTTCTGGGAGTTCTTCTGCTTCGAACCCCCAGGCCCCTGTCTCTGCGGGCGAACCCGCGTTCGGGGCAGGGCCTCGCCCGATTTTCGCACCGGGCGCCATTCCATGTTCGTCGACTCCGGACAAACTCCTTCTGATAAGGGCTCGGTATGGGGTTCCTTCGGAGTACGACCTGGAGCTTCCTGGCCCCTCTGATCGGGTCAGCGCTCCCCCTTCTGGTCGCTTTTGTTTGTACCAGGAGGCATTTCGCGCCGGACTCCGGCTTCCGCTTCCAGTCTTTGTTGCCACCTTCTTTCGCTTCTTAGACATTTCTCTCGCTTCCGTCGCCCCAAATTCCTTTAGGTTTTTGATAGGGTTTCTCTCTCTCTGTCATATAGCCGAGGTCCAGCCATCCCTCTCCCTGTTCAGACATTTCTACACCTTCAAACGCCATCCTTCAGCGAAGGACTGGTGGTACTTCTCCCCCCAGTTCGGTAAGAAGGGGTTGCTGAAGGGCGCCCCTTCTTCGATTCACAACTGGAAGGAGAAATTTTTCTTTGTCTACTGTCCGACCCTGGAACTAGGTCTGCCCCCTTGGGGGTCTCTGAGGGATTCCGTCCGCTGGGCTCCCAGCCTAGGAGAGGACGACCTCCAGGCTGCCCAGAAGCTTCTGAGTTACCCCTTGGGGGTCTCTGAGGGAGCAGCTTCTTTTCAACATCGGCCTGAGCCCTCAGGATCCAGCAAGTATTTATCTTTCCTTTTCTTGCCTTCTTCTTCTCTCTCTTTCTCTTCTTTTCTCCTTTTTTTTTTTTTTTTTTTGACTCTGAACGCCGAAGCCACGCGGATGCTCGCCAAGGCTATGAGAGCCCAGAAGAGGAAGGGCGCAACGACCTCTGGTTCGACGAAGAGGGCCAGGGTGGAGGAGACGAGCCTTGCCGCGCCCGTCCAGGCGACCCCGGCCATCGACATTCCTTCGGATGCCGAGCAAGCGGCCCCCCGGGCTTCCCCAAGGAGCCCGCCGACCGGGGTCCCCGTTCCGGAGGTTCGCCCCACGGAGGCGCCCGCCGCGGGGAGGAGGAGGAAATCGGTGGCCCGCAGGGTGAGCAGCCACCGAGCCGCCGTAGACGAGTCCGTCTGCTCCGAGGGGGGATCGGAGAACCCCTTCAACGATAAGGCTCTGATCCGGCGGCTGCTCGATGGCTGCATTCTGTCCGATGTCATGGAGAGGATCGACCGCGTCGATCCCGAGCAGCGGGCCTGGGACACTTTGGGGTCCTTTCTTGAGGTAAGCGGATTTTTATTTGCACAGTTGCTCGGTCTTTGTTGTAATTCTCTATCTGTCCTTGCAGATCGGGCACCAGCTCTTCGCCTATGTCGAGGCGTCGGGCCGCATGAGAAGGGACCTTCTTCGGGCGGAGGAGCGCTGCCAAGACGAGGTTGCTCGTCTTCAAGCGAAGACGGCCGAGGTGGCCGCCCTCCGGGAGGCCCTGGAGAGAGAGAGACAAGATTGGGAAGAGGAAAGACGAGCCCGGGAGGAGGAGAGGCGAAGCTTGGAGGAGTCGGCAAGGAAGGCGGAGGCCGAGGTCGCCCATCTGGCCGAGCAAACTTCGGTTCTGGTCTCGGAGGCCAGGACCCTTGCGGTGGAGGAGTTCAAGGCCTCCGCGGAGATGAGGGGGCTGAACGTCCAGTTCAGCCTGGAGGCGTTTACCAAGGGGTTCGAGCTCTGCCGAGAGAGGGTGGCCAGTAGATACCCCGACCTTGATCTCGGCTTTTTGGAGGAGTCTGACGACGAGGCCGCCCCTTCGTCCGCCGCTACCGCAGTCGCACCCCCCGCGCCGAGCTCTCCACCCCTGCCCCCGAGGTCTGAGACCTCCGATCTTGTATCTTTCTTTTGTCGCCATATTTTCTTTCCGCTTGTCTTCAAAATTAATCAATAAAGACAAACTTCTTATTGTGGATGGCCTTTCCTTCCCCCTGCTCCTTCTTTTCTGCCTTTCTTCTTGTAGTGAGTTGGTCTTTGACGTTTGCTTCTTCCGATGGCAGTGTCCTGCCGAAGCAGTCCCCTTGCCCCTGGGGGTCCCGCTGAAGTCAACTATCCAACGGCTGAAAAAGGAGGTCCTCCACCTGACGAAGAAGTTGAAGAAGTCAGAGGGCGAGCTCCGTCAGGCGAAGAAATGCTATTCCGAGGCCGCCGCTGAGGCCGCCCACTTCAAGAGTCTCCAAGTGAAGGCAATCATGGACTACAGCCGGAGGAAGGCGAACTTCGCAAAGGAGCTCGAGGAATGTAAGAAGAGCGCCAGCGACCGAACTTGGGCTCAAAAAGCCAGGATCAGCGCCGTTAAGATGGAGCTGTCAGCTGCGAAGAGGAGGATCGGCCAGCTGGAAGGGAACTCATCCCGGCTCACAGCGCGGGATGAGCAGAAATGGTCGCAGAAGGTCTCCGACCTCCAGAAGCAGCTTCAAGATGCTGAGATGAGCCATGATGTGCAGCGGGCCAGCTGGCGCCGGCAGGTAGAAGAGTATAAAGGGAGATTCCGTCAAGCGGCGGACGAGGTCGTTCGTCTCCAGAGGCAGCTGGTTACTAGGGCGCAGCTTACTAACGCCCAAGATACCGAAGAGCTCCACGCCCTAAGAGGCACCGTCGAGGGGATTTCTGTCTCCCTTGGGGAGAAGACAGCCGAGCTGCAACAAGTAAAAATCCAACTGGAGCTTGAGCGGAAGGCCGTCGCGGATGCAGAGGCGGAGTCCGAAGTTTTGCGGAAGTGGCATCGGGAAGCGGAGGCTGAGTGCCAGCGACTTCGTCAGGCGCTCCAAGATATGCTGCAAAAGAAGGAAGAACTAGAGGAAACGGTGGAGAGCCTGAGGCAGTCCTGGTTGGGGGATGGAGGTGATCACCCTAGGTTAGAGGGAGCAGGACCTCCTTAGAGTTCTTTGGTAGTCACCCCCTTTTTGTAACTGCCCCTTTCTTTTCTTGTCGTTTTGTCCCTCTTTCTCTGGCCGTCCTGACCCTGTAGTACATATATCGAAAATGAGGAAAAAGCACTTTGTGTTACCTTGTCCGCGCGTAGCACCGATATTGTCGTTCGTTGACCCTTTCTCGTCGTTTGGCCTGTTTGGCTTAGAGGTCGTCGTGGGAAGGGGCTCTTGCCTTCCATCTGATCTCGTCATGTGGCCAAGCCTCGCCACCATTTTTAACCCTTGCTGGCGAAGTAGCAGATGGAGCCCGGCTTTCTTAGGAGCCCGGGCGAAGTCTTTCTTGGCGGCGGAGCCCGGCTCCCGTAGGAGCCCGGGTGAAGCTTCCCTGGCGGCGGAACCCGTCTCCCGTAGGAGTCCGGGCGAAGCTTCCCTGGCGGCGGAACCCGGCTCCCGTAGGAGTCCGGGCGAAGCTTTCCAGGCGGCGGAACCCGGCTCCCGTAGGAGTCCGGGCGAAGCTTCCCTGGCGGCGGAACCTGGCTCCCGTAGGAGTCCGGACGAAGCTTTCCTTGGCGGCGGAACCCGGCTCCCGTAGGAGTCCGGGTGAAGCTTTCTTGGGCGGCGGAACCCGGCTCCCGTAGGAGTCCGGGTGAAGCTTACCTTTGCGGCGGAACCCGGCTCCCGTAGGAGTCCGGGTGAAGCTTTCCTTGGCGGCGGAACCCGACTCCCGTAGGAGTCCGGGTGAAGCTTTCCTGGGCGGCGGAACCCGGCTCCCGTAGGAGTCCGGGTGAAGCTTACCTTTGCGGCGGAACCCGGCTCCCGTAGGAGTCCGGGTGAAGCTTTCCTTGGCGGTGGAACCCGGCTCCCGTAGGAGTCCGGGTGAAGCTTTCCTTGGCGGCGGAACCCGGCTCCCGTAGGAGTCCGGGTGAAGCTTACCTTGGCGGCAGAACCCGGCTCCCGTAGGAGTCCGGGTGAAGCTTTCCTTGGCGGCGGAACCCGGTTCCCATAGGAGTCCGGGTGAAGCTTTCCTTGGCGGCGGAACGCGGCTCCCGTAGGAGTCCGGGTGAAGCTTTCCTGGGCGGCGGAACCCGGCTCCCGTAGGAGTCCGGGTGAAGCTTTCCTTGACGGCGGAACCCGACTCCCGTAGGAGTCCGGGTCTTCCATTTTGCTTGAGCCGGTGCGAGGTTCTCGTTATCAGCCTGGCCTGTGGGGGCGCGTTAGGGCGCTGTAAGGCCTCTCCCCCCTCCGGTCTAAAAGAACCGGGCCTTCAACTTTGCTCATGTCAGGATGAGGTTCTCCTCCTGTTCCTGACATGGCTGTGGGGGCACATTAGGGCGTTGCAAGGCCTCTCCCCCCATCCGGTCTAAAAGAACCGGGCCTTTGACTTTGCTCAAGTTAGGGCGAGATTTTCCTCCTGTCCCTAACAGGGCTGTGGGGGTACATTAGGGCGTTGTAAGGCCTCTCCCCCCATCCGGTCTAAAAGAACCGGGCCTTTGACTTTGCTCATGTTAGGGTGAGATTTTCCTCCTGTCCCTAACAAGGCTGTGGGGGCACATTAGGGCGTTGTGAGGCCTCTCCCCCCATTCGGTCTAAAAGAACCGGGCCTTTGACCTTGCTCATGTCAGGACGAGGTTCTCCTCCTGTTCCTGACATGGCCGTGCTTTTGGAGGAATCATATCCGGTCATAATACATCCACGCTAGGTGGGAGGAGCATGTTAGCTAAAAAGAAAGGTAGATTCAAAGCGAAATAGTAAGCGATACATTTACAGTATTCCCGCTCCTTCTTGAGGCCCTCCGACGATGGAGTTGATGGTCCCGATAGGAGGCCGGTCCCGGGCTGCTCCTCCCTTTTCTGCAGTTCAGGCGGCGGGAGGGCTCTTGGCCGGTCTCCTCTACCCTCAGGCCTGCGGCGGATGAATCTGTCGAGTCGACCTCGCCGGATGAGCTCCTCGATCTCGTCCTGGAGCTGGATGCATTCTTCGGTGTCGTGGCCGTGTCGCGGTGGTAGAGGCAGAACTTGTTGGGGTTGCGCTTCCCGGGGTGCGTGTGCATCCTCTCCGGCCTAGGGAGCAGCTCCCTGACCTCCATCAGTACCTGGGCCTTCAAGGCGTTGAGGGGGACGCAGTTGCGGAACTTCTCTGGCGGGGAACCCCACCGAAACCTGTTGTCCGGGCTTCTCTGCCTGCGCACCCTGGGGGAGTATGGGCGCGCTTATGTCCAGGAGGAGATCGGGAGCGAGGCCGGGCTTCCTTTGGCCTTTTCTCGACTGCGGGCTTACTAGAATCTCCCGCCTGACGCTCCCTCGCAGTTTTTTCGTCCTTCATTTTGAAGGCCTCTTCCGCTCGGGCGTATCCTTCAGCCCGAGCCAGTAGATCAGCAAAATCCCTGGGGTACTTCTTCTCCAGGGAGTACAAGAGGTCATTCTTCTGAAGGCCACCCTTCAGGGCGGCCATGGCAACTGACTGGTCCAGGTTCCGGACCTCCAACGCCGCGATGTTGAAGCGGTTGACGTAGCCCGGATGGACTCTCCTTCCCTCTGTTTGATGTTGATGAGGGACTCCGAACCTTTCCGGGGCGCCGGCTGCTGACAAAATGGGCCACGAATTGGTGGCTCATTTGATCGAAGGAGAATATGGTACCCGGCTTCAGAGCCGAGTACCAGTTCCTTGCTGCTCCCTTCAAGGTAGACGGGAAAGCCCGGCACAAGATGGCGTCGGAAGCTCCGTGAAGCAGCATCATCGTTCGGAAGGCCTCCAGATGATCCACCGGGTCCGACGTCCCGTCGTAGCTTTCAAACTGGGGGAGCTTGAAATTTGGCGGGATCGGTTCCTGCATAATCATTTGGGAGAAGGGAGGGTCAGTGCAGATATCCTCACCATAAGCGGGAGGCGCGTGGCGGAGTTCTTCGATCCGTCGGTTCATCTCCTGGAGCCTCCGGTCCAGAAAATCCTCTCGACTTCGAGTCTCGAGGGTCCTTTGGCAGAACGGGGGCAGGAATCTTTCAGGGGTGGAGTCGTGGTCCGATTGAGGGCTCTCTACCCTCGGATTCGCCTTCCCGGGAAGGACGGGGTGGCTGGCCCAGGTGGCCCGCCCACCGCCGGGTTCTGGCATTCCGGAGATGCCCCCTCCGGATGCGCCGACGCCTGCGGTGGCTGCTGCTGCATTGCCTGTACGGCCTCGACGAGGCCTTTGACCTGCTGCGCCAGCAAGTCAAACTGCTCCGCACCGACCGCCGTCGCCGGAGGGGGAGGAGGAGCTGGCTGAGAAACGGGAGGGGAGGCCGGAGCCTGAGATCTGGCCGCGGAGGCCGTGGACCGCCGGGGTGGATGCCTGCGCGGAGGCATCGGGTGTCGATCTCGCGGGGGAGGATTAGGAGTGGATGACGGAGAGATGGTCGGAGGCAGCTCCGTTGAACACTCCTTCAAGAACAAGGGTGCTGCGAAGACACAGCCCCTTCCTCTAGCGCCAATCCTGTTGGTGCAAAAATCCGCTTGCGCCGGAGAAGTTGGAGTCGGGGAAGCCGCGGTCGCCGCCGGGACCTGCAAGGGAAGTCTAAACCGGAGGTGGGGTTGCTCCGGCAAGACCCTCCGACGCTCAAGTCAGTTCTCTGCCTCAACAAGAATGGAGTGCTCGAACGAAAAATTTAGCAGAGTTTTGAGATAAGGAAGAATGAGCTTAAAGAATAAGGTATCTGGATCCTCCTTTTATAGGCGGGGGAGGCAACGGATTGATGGCGACGTTTGTAACCGCCTGGTAGTGGGCCGCCCGTGGTCAGGGGAATTGATTGCGGAAGATAGTGGAGTGGACACGTGGCCATCACCTCGGCCCGCCACGTGGAATCTGTTATGAGGGGTGGAGCAGCGTCCGTTGTCAGCGGATAGGAGAATCGCATGGTATCCGTCGCAGGAGGTGGAGCAGGTTCGTGGCCGCCACTGTGGCCTGCCAGAGGATAGTGGAGCTGTGCGGAGTCCGCCGCAGGAAGTGGAGCAGGGCGGCTAGGGTTATGCGGCCTGTCAGGGAATGATGGTACTGCGCGGAATCTGCCACAGGAAGTGGAGCAAGGTCGTGGCCGTTTTGAGGGCCTGTCAGGGGCGTGGATCTGTCGATTGAAGCTCGGCAACGGCCGGAGCCCGGTTTCTGTTGGGCTCCGGATGAGGTCCTCCTGGCGGTAGGGGTCGTGAGCGGAGCCCGGCTCCCGTAGGAGTCCGGGCGGAGCTGTGCTGATGTCGGTGCTGGAGGCGGAGCCCGGCTCCCGTAGGAGTCCGGGCGAGCTATGCTGCATCCAAAGTCAGAGGTGAAGTCCGGCTCCCGTAGGAGTTCGGTCGGAGCTTACCCGCAGTTCATGTCGGAGGCGGAGCCCGGCTCCCGTAGGAGTCCGGGCGGAGCCGTGCTGCACTTGATGTCGAGGGCGGAGCTCGGCTCCCGTAGGAGCCCGGGCGGAGCTGCACTTGCTGTCGGCGGTGGAGCCCGGCTCCCGTAGGAGCCCGGGCGGAGCTGCACTTGCTGTCGATTCCATTGAGGGTTTCGGCTGTGGGTATTTTATACCCAACAATAAACTACTTTGAATTAAACTTATCTTGCCAAAATTTGTTGAAGCCAATTGTAACTATCTGCTGTTAGGATCCTAAAAATTTTCTAAATAAAAAAAACTAGCACTTATATGGAGAGCTATATTCCATATATAAAATATATTTTTTTTTGAAATCAAAATTCACGGTAATTGATCTTTTGATATTAGTGAGTCACAAAATAATTTTTAATAAATTTTGAGATCCTTTAACCTATTCATTTTGAAGTAGAAAAACTTTAAAAAGTTTCGAGTTTGGAAAAAATTTGAACTAAAACCCAAGTTTTGACTTCTTAATATTCTTAAGGATTTTAATTTTTTTGATATTTTTATTGATTCCAAATAGAGAATATTTGCTTATTTATATATTATATTTTAAAGTTAATGATATTAACTTAAAGTAAAAAAATATTATTTATAGAGAAAGAAAGATATAGAAGAAAAGAGGAGAGTCGTCCTATCAAAGGGCAACTTATAAAGTCGCCTTATCAAAAGGTGAATC
>NC_026003.2:6028373-6035467 GCF_000442705.2 Elaeis guineensis | reverse complement strand
ATTTTGAAAAAATTTTGATTGATAGAGTGATATCATCTGATCATATCAGATAAGAATCTCCATAATCTCTCCTACTATTGGTGCCAACACTAGATAAGCACAGTGAGATTGGCACCCCACAGTCCAAGTTGATCAAGAGATCAGAGTCCTTATCTCATGGGACTCTATCCTTATCCACTTGGGGCGCACGTCATATCTAATTATGGTGCCCACATTAAGGGCTAATTTAGCAGGTGGACACTCCATAAAAACTCTCCAATGACCTCTTGCCAAGTGGCCTTCAGTCCAAGGTCCATGGGTCAACGTTTGACCAATGTCCTAAAACAAAAATGGCAGATGACAGGAATTAGCAGGTGTTGTCTTAAATTCATCTCATGAATTTAGACAAATATTTTTTGGCTGGACTGGCTCCAGTCAGACTGTGAGAAATCTTCTCAAGGTTCTCTGGGCGAGTCAAATCATATTTGGCTCAGTCGAGATAGAAAAGATTACACGAGGAGAAAGTTAGGCTCAATCGTGTGCTAGCACGATTTCCTTGAACCTAATTGGATCTAATCCAAATCAATCAAACTAGGCTAGCTCAATTGATGACATCCAAACCCTAACTCTTGTTTGTGTGATCCAGTTAGATTCATTTCTGTATGGTAATGAGACATGTCTGATCTCATCATCGACATCATCGAAACTCCTTTCGATGGACCAAAACTCTTCTGATTCAGACAATTAGAATGATCGATCATCAAGATCATTCTAATTACTCTCAAAATCCACCAGTGACACCTAGCAGTATATGGTGCAACCCATCAAAATGAAGACGAACCTCTCGGTGCAGCTACCTGTGTGATTGAGTTCTTCTATCATGAGTCCCGACTGAATTAGGGTTAAGGTGAACTCGTCAAACCCAACATAGTCATATGAATCAATCGATTGATCCGAGTCCGATGTGAAACTCCAATGAAAAACTTTTTTCATTATTTCACTCTGCCATGGCCATGGGCTTAAGGACTCGATCTTTCGATCATCATAGGACTACTCCTCTCATCTACCGAGGTTGATAGATCCCTTCTTGGTGCGATCTGGTTCCTACAATGAATATGCTACAGCCAACATACACCTCAAGATTTGAATGGCTAGGAGACTAGTTATGGTGTAGTCAAACTATAACACACTCAAGGTGAACTGTCGATGTACCTCAGGTCAAAGAACTAGACACACAGCTGCAGCATCGAGCTAGTCATCGACGAGAAGGTAGATTCTTAGACTGCTCAGTGTCAGCTCATACTCTCATTCTCAACGAATACCTGTACTCTCACTCTGGTGTCTCCACATCGTAGACTCAAGATACATCTACCCTAAGAAAGCGATCGTACACCAACCTTCCGGATCGATCACCATCCTCGTGATGATCCTATGGTCAGGAGCTGTTTATGAGTTAGTTATGTAAATTCATGCCTTAAATTTTCAACTCTTGAAAATATGAATTAACATTCCTACTAACTCAAAGGATGTATCACAGACATAATGTACACAATGTGATAGTAGAATAATCTTTTTATTATTTATAGTCAAAATTATAAATTTATCCTTAATTTGTACAGGAATGTGTCAGCCAATCTGCATCTAGGGCACACATCTAACAAACTCCACTTGACCTAATGCCAATTGGCTACATATCTAAGTCCCATCTTCTCAAGGTGGGCTTCGATCTTCTGCTGGCCTAATGGCTTTGTCAGTGGGTCTGCCACATTTTTGTGGAGTCGACTCTCTTAACCTCGACATAACCTTTTTTGAGTAATCACGGATCAGATGAATCGCGCTCGATATGCTTGAACTTCTGGTGAGACCTTGGCTCCTTAGCTAGGCTATGGCGCCATTATTGTCGCAGTAAAGAGGGATGGCATCCGATGACATCACTCCAAGCTCTGCGGCAAATTTCTTGTACCAGAATGCCTCCTTCGCAGCTTCGATGCAGCAATATACTCTGCCTCCATGGTGGAATCAGCAATCACCATCTGCTTGAAACTCTTCCAGCTAACTGCACCACATTGCAAATGAACAGACTCCAGATGTCGACTTTCGATCATCTATATCAGACATAAAGTCTGAGTCTATAAATCCTGAACCTGGAGTTCTCCATTCCAAAGACTAGAAACATATCCTTAGTCCTTCTCAAGTACTTAAGGATACATTTCACAGAAGTCCAGTGCTCTTCGCCTGGATTCGACTGATATCTGCTTGTGACACTCACAGCATGGGCTATATCAGGTCGTGTACATAGCATGGCATACATGAGGCTCCCTATTGCCGAAGCATAAGGGATCTTGCTCATGCGTTCAATCTCCTCAGGTGTGCTAGGGCACATCTTCTTGGAGAGATGAATGCCATGTCTAAAAGGTACTAAACCTCTTTTGGAGTTTTTCATGCTAAATCTTTTTAGCACCTCCTCTATGTACATCTTCTGTGAAAGTCCCAGCATCCTATTTGGTCTATCTCTATAGACCTTAATACCCAGTATAAAGGATGCCTCTCCTAGATCTTTCATAGAGAACTCCTTAGACAACCATATTTTGACTGAGGTCAACATGAAAATATCATTTCAATCAGGAGGATGTCATCTACGTACAGTACGAGAAGACAACTGCGCTCCCACTGACCTTCTTGAACACACATGGTTCCTCCTCGTTCTTGATGAAACCAAATATTTTGATCACATCATTGAAACGAGTATTCCAGCTCCGAGATGCTTGCTTAAGTCCATAAATGGACCTTTGCAGCTTGCAGATCTTGTGATCATCATCACTGGATGTGAAACCAAGCGGCTGTTCCATATAGATATCTTCCTCAAGATATCCATTTAAGAATGCCATTTTCACATCCATCTGCCATATTTCATAATCGAAATAGCTGCAATAGCAAGCAATGTGCGGATGGATTTTAGCATGGCTACGGCGAAAAGGTATCCTGATAGTCAATGCCTTCGCGCTGACTATAACTTTCGCTATGAGCCTAGTCTTGAATGTCTCCACATTCCCATCTGCACCTATCTTTCTCTTGAAGATCTATTTACACCTAATAGGTACAATACCTTCAGGTGGATCTACCAAGGTCCAGACTTGGTTTGAGTGCATCGAGTCAATTTCTGATCTCATTGCCTCTAACCATTTCTCGAAGTCGATATCTGATATCGCCTCATCATAGGTCTTGGGGTCATCACCATGAGCCCATTTTCGTGAGGAATATTTCCTCTACTTCCTCTTGTATAGTCCTAAGTACCTTTCAGGAGGATGAAAAATCCTAGTCGATCTACGAGGTGGAAGAGGTTGTGTTAGGACTGGTTCTAATTGATTGGGTTCCTCAGGTTCTTTAGCTCGTTGCTCTTGGGAGACATTCTCCTTGAGCTTAATTATTCTTCCGATGCCACCATCTTGAATAAACTATTTTTCAAGAAAAATAGCATGTCGATTCACAATCATATTGTGATCTTCCGGAATATAGAAATAGTATCCAATGACTCTTTAGGATATCCTATGAACCGAGCTCTAAAAGATCCGAACTCTAACTTGTCCGCTGCTGTCTCTTGACATGAGCCGGACAACCCAAATTCTGAGATGACTCAGACTTGGCTTCTTACCATGCCATATCTCATACGGTGTGGTAGGAACGATTTTAGAGGGAACCTATTCAATACATATATTGCTGTCATGAGACAATGTCTCCAAAGAAACTCAGGGAGGTCCGTGAAGCTCATCATGGAACGGACCATATCTAATAGGGTCCGTTCCTCCATTCTGAAACCCATTGAGTTGTGGCATTCCAGGTGGAGTCCATTGAGAGACTATGCATTGTCCTTAAGATAGTCTAGAACTCCGACTAAGGTATTCACCTCCTCGATCTGATCGAAGAACCTTAATGACTTTTCTGTTTGTTTTTCTACCTCATGTCTGAATTCTTTGAACTTTTCAAAGGCTTCAGACTTGTGTTTCATTAGAAACACATATCTGTACCTAGACATATCATCGGTGAAGGTAATGAAGTAGACATAGTTGCCTCTAGCCGGTACATCAAATGGGCCGCACACATCTGTATGTACTAGGGCAAGTAGGTCTGGGGCCCTTTCCCTATGTCCTGTAAAAGGGAGCTTGGTCATTTTGCTTGAAGGCATGATTCACAAATGGATATGATTCAGAAGTCAACGGACTCAATAGTCCGAATTTCTTCCAATTTGTTAACTCTGTCTTCCGCTATATGACCTAGCCTTAGGTGCCACAGATACCTATCATTTAGACTATCTCTAGGCCTTTTAATTCCATGGCATTCACATTTTGCTCGATATGAAATACAGATACATCAATATGTAGCTGATAGAGACCATTAATAAGAAAATCATTTGCAACTTTATTATTTTATAAAATATATTACAATGGTTCTTATGAAAGCTAATCACATAGCCTTCTTATGCTAAAATGAAACAGAAATCAAATTCCTGCTTGCTGCAGGCACATAATAACAATCTCTAAGAACTAAATCTAATCCTAACGGTAATCGCAGAGGATAGATTCCACGACCACGCAGCAACTCTTGCTCCATTTTCGACGTGTAGGATCATATCCCATCCCTCAGCCTCCTGCTCTCCTCAAGATCCTGCATAGAAGTGTACAAATGAGTACTAGAACTAGAGTCAAGTACCCAATGGATGCAGAGGAAATCGTAAGATTAGATTGTATAACGAGTATTCCTTCAGAAGGATCATTCCTTCTTGTTCTTCAGGGTGGTCAGGTATGAGGACAATTTCGCTTCCAATGGCCGTCTGAATTGCAGTGAAAATATTTTTCTTTTCAGCAGCCTTCTTCTTGGTTCCATCTTCTTCTTCTTTCCATCCACCTTCTGCTTCTTCGCAGACTTCTTCTTCTTTCCAAAAGATTTCTCTTGGAAGAAGTCCGCTCCACAATAAGGACTGAGCCTTTTGAACCCTTCAAAGAAAACTCAGCCGTAACCAACATGTTCATTAACTCAGCCAAGGTACACTGCATCTTATGCATATGGAAGTTCATGGTGAACTGACCATGTGCATCAGACAAGACTGAAGGTTCACATCAATCTGAAAATCTCTGTCTAAGATGACACCGAGCTTCTCAAGCTCCTCAAGATCCTTGATCATTGTCAAACAATGATCTTGGACTGACTGTCCATCACACATTTTAGCCTTAAAAAGTTTTGGCATACTTGATACTTGGCTGCGCGATTTGTTCACTAAACAACTCTTATAGATGAGCCAACATTTGGCGAGTAGTCATAATGTTCTCATGCTGGCATTGCAAGTCATCAGACATGGCACCCAACATGAAGTACTTGGCTTTGTTATCGTCATCCATCCACTTTTTCAAGACGCTCTCTGTTCAGCAGTCAGACGTACTGGTATGACAGGTGGGTCCTGATCCAAGACATGAGTCAGTTTCTCAAACCAAAATAATTTTTAGTTCTTCAATCAGTCCTTGAAATTAGGTCCAGTCAATCTGTGGGTGTCTAGTATTTTGGTCAGGGGGTTGGATGCAGACATGTTTCCTGTAGAGAGTCAAAAGTTTTAGTTAGATTTTATAATCAGACTTAACCAATTTGTTTAGGGTTTCATTTTTAAATAAATTAGGCTCCCACTATTTTCTCAGATCCCTACACTCCCTAGGTAGAGATGTGAAAATCTTTGTGATTAGTGATTTCTAGTGGGTGGTGCGATCTCACCGACTGACTCACCACCTCACCTAACAGTTATTGGTGATGGATCAATCGATGAGTGGACAACTCTTGTCCAATGATTCTCTAATCATGGTGCATCCAAAATTGATCTCTAATTCATGAAGCTCACCATGTCCAGAATATTGCTCCAATCTTAGTTAAGTCAGACCCACCATTTGCACGAATTAATTCCTGATTGGATCCCTCACCATATCCAAATATTGAGCACAACCCATCCTCTAATCCGTAACATCCAATGCCTAATGGACATGGTTGTGTCTTTTCGGTGCAACTGAGCCACTGTAACCAGTCAAGAATAATCAACCCCGGAAAGGGCCCGCACATCCACAATGATAGAAGACCTTAGACTTAATATTTTTTTAGAGAGATTTGATTTAGGTCTCATTAAATTTGACTTGACATAGTCATAACAATTATGACTAACCTAGTGGCATGAGTTAGCTAGAATTGTTAGCCACCTCAAATCAGAACTGGATCGACATATATGGTCAGGTAAGTGAGACCGGTAGAAGGAATATGCCATTAACTTGATAAGAACGCATTCGAGTCGAATAGCTCTCAATTAAAAATCAGTCGGTCGCATCTGCCCAACTTACCTTAGACACCAAATTGTTGAACCAGAATCAATTGGTTAGCCTACAATCCAGGCTCTAACCACTGAGCCAAATTAGGTCTTAACTTGGTCGAGTCACATCTAAATGTGATTCGATCTTGACCTAGACTTAATCCTATTAGGCTGGTCAATTATTAGCTTTCATGATCCCACCTAACCAACTTTTGATTCGGTTTGATCAACCGCTAGACCTAATTGAGCTACCCAAGCCTGAATCCAATTTTATGAAAATGACTTAGATCTGAAATTCTCAATTTTAGACCTAATTTAATTTTATAAGCTTAATTCATTAATTAAGTCTTGGATTTATAAATAAAATATGTAAATAAATCTTAGAATTTCAGGATCTAGAATTTTACAGAAAAGTAAATTTTAATTTCTGATTAAGGATGAACGCGCAGCACCCCTATACACCATAGGAACACCCCATTGAATGGGAGGAGAAGGTCTTAAACCCTACTTTATTCTTATGACCGGACGGCCATGAGGAACACCTTAATCAGAAATATTAATTTAACTACAAAACTAGTTAGATCTAAGTTACATATCATATATATAATTTTAGATCTAACTTATACATGCTTTGCATACATCTCATGTATTAAAATCTGATCTAATTAGCATACTTTCAGATCTGATACATCACATATAATATCTAAAAAATATAATTTAAATTGAACTATTCAATATAAAATCTATTCTAGATAGTTACTAGAACAATTCTACAACT
>NC_026003.2:6020873-6023373 GCF_000442705.2 Elaeis guineensis | reverse complement strand
TGCAGGTCCCGGCGGCGACCGCGACTCCCTCGACTCCAGCTTCTCCGACGCTGGTGGATTTTTGCACCAACAGGATTGGCGCTAGGGGAAGGGCTGTGTCTTCGCAGTATCCTTATTTTTAAAGGAGCGCTCAACGGGACCGCCCCCGGGCATCTTTTCCGGCGTCCTCTCCTCCTTCCTCCACTTGGTCTTTGCTCGATGCCTCCTCGCAAGGCATCCACGTGACGATCCACGGCCTCCGCGGCCAGATCTCAGGCTCTGGCCTCACCTCCAGTTTCCCAGCCTCCTCCTCCTCCAGCGACGGCGGTCGGCGCGGAGCAATTTGATCTGCTTGCGCAGCAGGTCAGAGGCCTCACTGAAGCGTACAGGCCATACAGCAGCAGCAACAGCCGCAGGCATCAGTGCGCCTGGAAAGGGTGTCACCGGAATGCCAGAATCCGATAGTGGGGTGGGCCACTTGGGCCAGCCGCCTCGTCTTTCCCGAGAAGACGGACCCGAGGGTGGAGAGCCCTCAATCGGATCATGACTCCACCCCTGGAAGATCCCTACCCCCATTCTGCCAGAGGACCCTTGAGACCCGGAGTCGAGAGAATTTTCTGGACCAGAGACTCCAGGAGATGAACCGACGGATCGAAGAACTCCGCCATGCTCCCCCCACTTACGGTGAGGATATTTGCACTGACCCTCCCTTTTCTCAAATGATCATGTAGGAACCGATCCCGCCAAACTTCAAACTCCCCCAGTTCGAAAGCTACGACGGGACTTCAGACCCAGTTGATCATCTGAAAGCCTTCCGGACGATGATGCTGCTTCATGGCGCACCTGACGCCATCCTGTGCCGAGCCTTCCCCTCCACCTTGAAGGGAGCGGCGAGAAATTGATACTCGGCGCTGAAGTCGGGTGCCATCTTTTTCTTCGATCAGATGAGCCACCAATTTGTGGTCCATTTTGTCAGCAGCCGATGCCCCCGGAAGGGCTCGGAGTCCCTCATTAATATCAGGCAGAGGGAGGGGGAGTCCATTCGGGCTTACATCAACTGTTTCAATGTCGCAGCGCTGGAGGTCTGGAATTTGGACCAATCAGTCGCAATGGTCGCTCTGAAGGGCGGCCTTCAGAAGAATGACCTTTTGCTCTCCCTGGAGAAGAAGTACCCCAGGAATTTTGCTGATTTGTTGGCTCGGGATGAAGGGTACGCCCGAGCGAAAGAAGCCTTCAAAATGAAGGATGAGGAGACCGCGAGAGAGCGGCAGGCGGGAGACTCGAGTAAGCCCGCAGTCGAAAAAAGGTCGAGAGAATCTCGGCCGCGTTCTCGATCCCCTCCTGGGCACAAGTGTGCCCATACTCCTCCCTGGGTACGTAGGCAAAGAAGTTCGGATCGCGGGGTTCGGTGGGGTTCTCCGTCGAAAAGATTCTGCAACTACACCCCCCTCAATGCCTCGAAGACCCAGGTACTGATGGAGGTCAGGGAGCAGCTCCCTAGGCCAGAGAGGATGCGCACACACCCCGGGAAGCGCAACCCCAACAAGTTCTGTCTCTACCACCACGACCACGGCCACGACACAGAGGAATGCATCCAGCTTTGAGACGAGATCGAGGAGCTCATCCGGTGAGGTCGGCTCGACAGGTTCATCCGACGCCGGCCTGAGGGTAGAGAAGATCGGCCAAGGGCCCTGCCGCAACCTGAACCGCCAAGGAGGGAGGAGCAGCCCGGGGATCGGCCTTCAATCGGGACCATCAACTCCATCACCGGAGGGCCTCAAGGAGGAGCAGACCTTCCACGACCATGAAACTCGAAAAACCTGTAAATGTATCGCTTACGACTTTGCCCTGAATCTAAATTCCTTTCGACTTTGCATGTTCTTCCCATTTGGCATGGATTCGTTACGACTGGGGATAACCCCTTCAAACAGTTAAAACAAGGTTATGTTAGGAACAGGAGGAGAACCTCATCCTAACATAAATAAAATGAAAGTCCGATTATCTTGAGATCGGATTGGGGGAGAGGCCCATATAACGGCCCTTAGGTGCCTCCTTGGTCGTGTTAGGAACAGGAGGAGAACCTCGTCCTAACATGAGCAAAGTCAAAGGCCCGGTTCTTTTAGACCAGATGGGGGGAGAGGCCTTACAACGCCCGAATGCGCCCCCACAGTCATGTCAGGAACAGGAGGAGAACCTCGTCCTGGCATGAGCAAAGTCAAAGGCCCGATTCTTTTAGACCGGATGGGGGGAGAGGCCTTACAACGCCCGAATGCGCCCCCACAGCCATGTCAGGAATAGGAGGAGAACCTCGTCCTGACATGAGCAAAATCAAAGGCCCGATTCTTTCAGATCGGATGGGGGGAGAGGCCTTACAACACCCTAATGCGCCCCCACAGCCATGTCAGGAACAGGAGGAGAACCTCATCCTGACATGAGCAAAGTCGAAGGTCCGATTCTTTTAGACCGGATGAGGGGAGAGGCCTTACAACGTCCAAATGCACCCCCACAGCCATGTCAGAAA